>NW_026930368.1:190000-408325 GCF_032062105.1 Saccostrea cuccullata
CATTGTGGATAATAAAAGTGGGGGGGGGGGTATGAAAGGTGTTTTTTTGTTTTTTTTTTACATTATTTTGGTATATTTAATAGACAAGAAAATGAGTTGTAATACATGTATCAATCTTTAAAATAAAAAAAAAAGTGAATTTTATGTGTATAAAGATGCCTGTTGTAAATGCTGTACTATTTCAGGGATTTCAAGACATTGAATCAGAGCACGAGTCAGTGGTGATGGGACTCTATCGTTTTGAAAATCAAAATGCAAGTTCTATTAGAACACTGCTTGTAGCAGAGTGCTTAACAGACACAGAGAGTGAGATACAGTGTAACTGTGATACCATTAAATATTCCACAGACTTTGACTCTTCCTCAGAAAATCTGCAGAAAGGTAAACCATCAACTTCAAAGGATAACCAAACGAAAAAGGTAGTTGAGAAAGTCTGTAAAAAGGTGCAACAGGTGACGGTGTATGAGGACGGAGCATTAAGGGAAAAAATGATTGAAGTGGACGCGGAGGACAAAATGGCTCATGAAATCAATAGTACGATTACATACAGTCAATCCTATCGAGATGCAGAGGAGGACATTGCTTCAGCTAATAATGATATGGAAGCAACTGCTGATATTGAAGCTTGTAATGGTGCTACTGGGACGTCCAATGATCTGGAAATGAGGTCGGTTAATTCTGACCCTTCTTTGAAAAGTATGGAGGGTTTGTGTTCCGTGTGTAGGCGTTATAGCTGCGAGGATCACTGTTATAAAGGGATGTACGCCGGTGGATCTGTGTATGGTTACCCTCTTCAATCTAACATTCTGTTCAGTCAGGATCGCTCCCATGTGATCGAAGGTCAGGACCCTTTTCCTAAGGATAAGACAGCTCGATATAACGGAAAAAAGAATAAGTCTTCCTCTAGTAAACAATCAATTTCAGAAACTTCTTCTAGTCAGCAAAAGTGTCAATTTCCTGATAAATATTTAATTTTCACTCGAGGATCAGAGACTTTCACTCCACACCAGATAGGAATCAAACGAATGAAGTCATTAGAGAGAGTCATAGGCGACCGAGTACAGGTGATGCCGAACGTGGAGGAGAACCTGCACGGAATAGATCGGGAGGGTTACGATGATGTAGACCATGTGATTGATCTCCATGGTCACATCATAGGCTTGTGTCTGTCACCTGATGACAGGTGAGTATTTGTATTTCTGTCAAGAAGTGAATTAACATACATTTTGAAAGGTCACCCAACTGTTCTCCTTCCTCGGGTGACTAGTGTGGCCAATGGGCCTCTCGTGAAGTATTCTTTATTCTTTTGTAAAGAATATGGCATTGCATTAAATGAAATAAAGAATCTGTCTTTTTCAGAGTTTGACTTCTCAACCTAACCTAGTTATGGTGTATATCTATAAATAAATCTGTGCTTATGGCCATGTTGAAACTTGTGATAAACAAATAAACACACAGATAGACAAACCAAACTTATTATATGAAAAATGAGCTTAATATACCACAATTCTTCACAGGTACTTGTATGTGAACTGCAGACAGTGGCCAAAGAACTACACCATAGAAAACCCTTTTTACCCCCCTCCTATAGCTCAGGAGATTGATATTCATGTCATCGACCTGCTAAAAATGAAGAAAGTAGGCAAAATGTACAGAGCACACAAGGCCTATACTCCTAATGATGAGTGCTTCTTTATTTTCCTTGATGTTTCCAATGAGTATGTAGCCAGGTAAGGCAAAACAGCATCATTGAAAAAATCTTTGATTAGAAGCTCTCAATAAATATCAAGCTAAATCATGTAAATAGAAGATCAAAACATGAATGAAAAAAATTCTAGATCTATTACCTTGGTATTTGGAATAGTCGACGTAATTATTGAAGTTCAGTTCACCCAAAAAAAAAAAACAACATCCATTTGAAACTGCAAATGTTGATTCAAATCAACTTTGATCTTCAGCTCATGTTGCTTGTGATTTCATAATGACATTAACTTAATCTTTTACTTTGTGTTTTTAGTGGAGCAGAAGACCAGCATGGCTACGTGTGGGATCGTCACTATGGAATCTGCCTACATAAGTTCCCCCACACTGATGTGGTTAATAGCGTCGCGTTCAACCCTCGTGACCCGGAAATGCTAGTGACGGTCAGTGATGACCACTCCATCATTGTATGGCGGTCAAAAAACAGGGACAGACAAATTAGAAGACAGGAATTTAAGGGAATGAGCAGCATGTGTGCCAACAGCTGACAATGCAATCACAATCATACTCACATATCTAAAGAGTAATGAAAGGCTTTCAGTTATATTATACATGACACAAATTATTTTTAATAGTGCTCGGAATTGTGACTGAAAAATTGTATTATGGTATATTGCATTATCCATTTTTTTTATTAGAATATATCACAAAATGATTCAGTTTTATTTTTTATTCCCCCCCCCTCCTTAACATTAATTATGAAAAGACAAGCACAGATATTTATTTATATACATATGGCTAGCTGAGTGTTACTATTTAAGAGTTTTGTTGCAATAGTTACAGAGCTTTAACTTGAAATGGTTTCATTTATTTTTATTTTTTTATTTTTTGTTTCCAATCAACTGCAGAAACTCTTTCCTTAACATTTTACAGAATATCAAACCTGAATCGGTATTCACAAAATATACCATGTTAGATATTTCAAACAACGAAATCGGGATTCAACCATTAACCAAGAATATTGTAAAGCACTAATTTTTTACAGTTTATTTTTAATTGTATTATGAATTTATTTTGTCTTTTAAAACTGATATGGTCTTTTAATTTGAGTGTTTTTGACATTTGTGATTTACAGTTTATATTACTGTATGCTTGAAATGTGATTCATGTATGTTAAAAAATGACCTTTTACAGAAAATGTTCTTTAATTTTGATATAAAAATAGAGATATCAGACATCATATAAATAGTTGGCAAATAAATATAACATCAGTATTTATTTTGAAAAATCCTAGAGTTGAAACCTGTATTATCTTGGTACTGTTTTAACTTGGAACATGTTTAAAATCCCATTGATACTAGTAATCTCTAAAAGGTAAACTGCCCTTCTCTTTGTTCTTATGTATAGCATGAACTATCATCATTGCCAAACTACATTTTAATCGACTTAAAAGAGTTTTTTTTTGAGGGGGGGGATAATCTGAGTGTTAATATATTTTTTAATACATGCAAGTAAAACACAATTATACTAGCAAAGATGACCAATTTGGATTTGTTTTTCATAATAAATGTATATTTTAAAACTATAGGGAATGAAAATCAATATAATATGGGTATGAATTCATTATAAACCTTTCTTTTTTAAAACTATGTTTGAATTTTGTGCCAAATATTTATAATCACTTTAGTAATAGGCATATTTCAACAATTGTCAGTCATGTCTTTTAATGTCCGATTATATAGCGGTATATGATAATGTATACTTTCAATATCATTACTGCATTTCTAAATAACTGCTAATTATAAATGAGAATTAAGACATGTATACATATAATCCATGCTTCAGGGGCAGTGAATTTTATTGCATCCCTGAGTCAAGTGTGTTTTTTTCAATGTACCGGGTAATAAAAATATTGATGCATTTCAAAGGACAATAACCAAAACTTGATATTTCTGTTCGACTTCCTGTGGCAGCGAACTCCAATACATGTATTTCTTTTTTTATTTATCATTATTTTCTTTTTGTGTAATTCTTATTATAATTGATATTCTTGATTATTTAATATTGCTTTTTCTTTGATGAAGACAGTTTTGAAAGCAAAAAGAAAATATGGTAAATTGTTTAATCTCTCTATATATGACCTTTTGGGACAACTGTGGTACTGTCAATTTTCAAATCAACATTAAATATTGCTTTACTCACATTTTGTTTCTTTATTTTAAGTTTAACCATTAACAATAATCATCAAAATAAATAACAAAGATACTGATAGTAATATTACAAAATTACTAGCAATTAAAACAAAGGACTTATACGCATTGATGGTCTTTAAAATATGAATTTCGGCTTTAATAACTTCAAATGTGGTGTATGTGAGCAGTTGTCAGTGGCATCAGTTTCCACGGGCCAGTAGACAGTATTAATCTCTTTTTGGAAGTGGATAATTGTTATCATTGTACTGCAATCCTCCTGCGATTCAATGCACTTTAAGAAATCTCCGAGACTCGATTATGTAAAACAGCATACCATTACTTAGTGTATACTTACATGTACCTATCACATACATGTATATTCTGGTCTAGCACAATCATTGAAGTCTTCATTAAGATATGTTTTTTTGGGTGTTTCTCCATTCAACTTTAGGCACAGACAAGAGTTATATACATTTCCCTCATTGACCTAAAACTTGTCCAAATTACCCTGGTACTTGGATGTGTGTGTCAAGTATGAGCTATTAGACAAGGTTAACATGGAATCATGGATTTAGCACCTGTGCCACTGACTTGCCATAATGACCTTCAGTCAAGGTCATGTTACTCTGTCATACATAGTGTTTGTGTCAAGCAATACCTACCTGAGTTCTTCCATTACAAGATTTTGGCCCAGAAAGGAATAATACTCTGGCCTGTAGATGACCTTGAATTTGCCTCAGTGACCTTGAGTAAGGTCATGTCTCACCCTCATTATGTTGTGTAATCCTCAATTTCTTCATCAGTGTTTTTGGGCTCAGACTCTTGTACACCTTTTCTGCCAGTAACCTTCAATTTTTCAAAATTACCTTTGTTCTGAAAATCATGTAACACCCTGATGCCGTGTAAGACCTGGAGGTTATAAGCCGTTTTCAGTATTGAGCTTCTCATGCTTATTATGAAGATTGGTCTAGGCACAATATTGAAAAGAAAGAAAAACATGGTGACTCATACATGTACATAATCCCAAACCTTATGTAAGATTGCAGTATTTTTTGACAAGGTAAAGCCAAAGAACTATATTTGGTATATTGCTCATCTTTGCCCCCACAAAAATCAATTCTGAAAAATTCTTAAAATGTGTTGTATTATGTAAATTGTATTAAAAATATAAATTAACAAAACATATTATATTTTCAAAGTAAGTTATTGAAAATTTTTGTTTCTATGACGTCACAAACTAGTCGGATTTTGCATTATTTTTTTGAAATAGAACAAAACAGACAAAATTCCAACAATTTAAGCTATAGAATTTATAGAGCGCAGGTCTGCTCAGGAACAATATTTGCATATTTAATTGATATTATCATTCTACACATTATATCAAAATATTGAGCCTGAGCAGACCTGCGCTCTTTGATTTTTACTCAAAATATTGACGCAATTTTTACATTTTTCTGACGAAATCATGAAAATTGTAAATTTACGTCATTTTCCGACGTCATTGACATATGATGTCATTGCAAACGAAAACATTCAGTGCTTTGAAGTCAGCATGTTCCCCCCTATTTTACAACATAATTAAATATCACTCCGTCCAAGTTTGATTTTGGGGGCAAATATTGGTTACTGCTGAATTAAGTCCTTTACTCTGACACAGGAGTCAATGGTACATAAAGTAATATCTTTTGCCATAGCTTTGTTTATGAGAAATTAAATTTAATGTACGTGTACATAAATGGACATATTTAAAAGAACCAAGTTCACAATGGTCCATTTTTGGCCCTGTGAATTTCTGAAAAATCAGAACTACTCAGTTTTAGTTGAAACAATGTTGTATTTTCACTTGGACCCTTGGTGACTTCATATCAAATAAAAATGACGTAATTTTTTCTCTTGTCTATGTATTATGACGTCATGAATTTCGTCATATTCCTCAAATCTTGAAAATTTCATTAAAAATGACCAAAAATTTAAGCTGTTTTTTTTAATATTTTGCATAGCCCCCAACGTCCGATCTAAAATGTTGAATCATATAATGAAGGAACTGTTTCAGAAGATTTTAATCCATGAAAGAATTTTTGGATCGCGGGGTGGGCTCATATTTTTATCAAAAGTTGAAGATGCTCAATTTTTCCCATTTTCTTCAAAAATCAAGAACATTGCAGTTTCACGTCTGAGTTTCCAAACTTGGACTCTCAGAGGAAATTTTTTTTATAGAAAATGAAAGCACTAAGTCTCTACTTTATGTTGATGATCAAAATAGGATGTAAGGACTTGGTCAGTTAATTGGTATATTGACAGGGCCATTTTATGGAGTACGTGAACCTACCTCTTTAGTACAGATACTGGGTATTCAGTTGTTTGCGTAATCATGTAGAAGCACTTCACATACTGTATCTGTGTCATTTATAATTGTACACTGTATTTATAAATATACTGAACTTTCTTAACTTGGTGAATCATCTGTGCCAAAGCCGTTTTAAAATATATGAAGCCCCCTGTACCAAGTACATATATGTAGTATAATATTTTTTCTCCCCAATTTATACTTTGTTAAGGATCAGACTTTAGTCTCTAGAAACAAAAACAAAAAAACCCATATATATTACAATGAATTTTATTATGGTCCCATGAGTAAATGAAAAGTTATATCATGGATTATGCAACAAAACAGTCATTCAACAAATATGTAACACGATTATCCTGTCTTTCTCTCATCATATGCAAAGAGAATCTGTGAGGGTACACAAATGGAATGCTTCTACACTAAAAAGATAAGCATTTAATACTGTTTGTAGGAGGTGCTGATAAGGATACAGAAAAGATGTGTACTCAACTGAATTGTAACGAGTCTGACTATATCTGTTAGTATGACACTTAAAGCAATATGAGCTGCGACTTTGATGTCAGAAATTTTTGTTTAAAATTGTAATTAAGTATTTTAATAATAGAAAATATGAATATTTATAAACTTCCTTCGATCATATTTGCGAAGGAAGAACAATTTATGTGCTTAGATTGTAGCAAAATTGTATTATTGTCGTCCTGTACAATATTGATTTTTATCATATACTTAGTAGTAAATACACCGTTTCTGCACGGTGTGATACGGGTGACGTCACAATACCCCATATCACGGACCGGTCCGAAAAGCCCTATCACGTATCGGACCGGCGGGCCAAAAATCCATATCAAACCGGAAGTAACGTTTATATAAAGTTTAAAAGTTAATTTACTTGATTTTATTTTAATATTCATATGAAATAATTCTTTATTGACATTTGTAGACTTATTTTTTTGTCAATTAAATAAAATTGGTTCTATACTGAAAGGAAAAAGAAACGCATATTTTACTTTTAAATTAAATTAAAACTATTATTTCGGAAAGGTTTTCCAGTATTGTTATCAAACATTTTAATTCATCTTTAATCTACAGGTTACCAAAATCTTGTGTGACTTTGACTGATAATTCCTGAGTTATTGAAATTGATATGTCGATACCCCCCAAAATTAAAATAAAAATTCTCATAATCTCCCATGCACATTGGTAACAGCCTTGAATTTCCAGTGCACTGAGTTCAACAGAGCATTTATCTTTCTCATTTGATTATTATTCAACTCTTCCGACAATAGTCTTAATGGTTGATAGAGGCTGTATTATTCCAAAGCCAACAAATCCCCCCGCCGAATGAGTGCCACGAATTTTCATTTTAGGATAGAATTTACAGAATCCAGCTGGTTTGGTAGGCGTGAATGTTTGTGAGAAAGTCTCGACAAACACTGGCTACATTTTCTCAGTGTGAACATGCTAAAAACATTACGCACATGACGTGTACGTGCATGCGTGAGAGTAAAATCGACGTTAAAGTTGCCAAGCTCGCGGACCAAATTAGAGCAGAGAATTTCTGTCAATTTTAGGGTGAAAATATTGGTATGATAGTTTGCTGTATAAATATCGGTTTCAGTGATATTACCTTGACAACAACCGAGGTGACATGATGAAAAGCCCCGTCTTGATGTGACGTTGTTACGCGTCAACGTCACCGCCATGGTTGGTTGGAAACCTTTTTATTTACTCTCCGACAACTGAAAAACCCTTTCTTGTTGAAAAGTTTAAAACAAACTGCACAGCAACATCTTGTTGCCTTTTCATTCACTTACGCAATTCAATTACTGGAACCATTGTAACTTCCGTCAGCCATACCATGAATTGCACGAAATTTATACTGATTTCAAATGCGGAAAATGATGTCTATAACTCCAATGCATCGATTAGCACCACAAAATGTGATCATAAAATTGTCATCATCAACATGCACGTGTTTTTGGCTTTTTATCATTTCCCCTACGTGACGCCATACATTTCATGGTTGAGTAATTTTGACCAGCAATTTTAGTGCACAGTAATCAAAATACACATTTGACCAATTTTCATAATTTTCGGCCTTATAGTTAAATATATTTCGCTATTATGCTATTATGCGTTTCTTTTTCCTTTCAGTATATAAAGATTTAAAAGAAAAATGTCAAAAACAAGCATGAAACATTCATCAATGACCATATGTTAACTCGCGAATTAAGAATTTTAAATATATGATAAATAGAATATTACATACTAAAATCCATATCATATGTCACATCAGCCCTCAGGCCCCATATCAGTCCTCGGGCCTTCGGCCCTCAGGCTGATATGACATATGATATGGATTTTAGTATGTAATATTCTCTATATACAGTGTATAATACATTTCATTGCACAAAAATCATTTTTCTGAAACAATGCAATACTTTCTTTTAGTCTAACTCATCATAAAGGCTAAAATTACATGCAAATTGATTGCAACAGCACATTTTAACATAAAAATAAAATTCTAAAAAATGCAGCTCATATTTGCTTTAATTAACTACAATTTAACTGATGAGTGTGAAATATGACGCTAAACCCAAAGTAACTGCAGTCACTTTAAATAGTGATACCAGCCAATGACACAAAGACACTGCAGTTGCTTTGAATACCGGGGGTCACGTTCACAGCCCAATTCAACATACACATGTATTCAACTTATATCGATGAAAAATTTTGTTGGAGACAGGTAAACCATTGAACAAGCTTTAATCTGTGGTGTATAAAAATGAAATTAGAAAACATCTCGTGAGAGCAATATACACAAGCACCAATTGAATTGTAGTAGTTCACCACACATACACGAATAGCAATAACGTAATGAAATCATAGCTGTGACTGTTAATCTCAGATAAGTACTTGTGACCTGAATAAATAAACAGAAAAAATGCCAGATACAGTCAAACATGTTTAACTCAAACTTGAGGAAACCAAGATTTACACAACAGATTTAACAAGGTTGATGTTCATGAAGAAAAAGTGGTAAGGACTGTCAACTTTCTTCGACATAACCTTGGTGTTCAAGATATTCATGTTTGAGATAAAGCGTTCAACTTTACATGTAAAAGGAAATTTCTGTGACATAATTTCTTTTTTACACAGTGATTTCTTAATGAATTTTCTGGACTGAACCATTTATACATGAGATTGGCAACAACTTGAAATGAAAAATACAGCTCTCTGGCTAATAAACAACATGTAAAACAAATGCAATAATAATTTGAGATCCTTTCCTACCATAGGGCAGGTCTGTGATTTAAATGTCCCTACATATTGCTGTTTTGCCCCCTTTTTTAAATTAAGAGATGATATTTAGCAAAGCTCAACAAATGGTATTTCTTAAGATGAAGTCAATCATGCTGTATTATATTGATGCTGTTATAATTTTTTTTTTAATTAAGATTTGCATGTAGAGATGATCATAGGCCCTAAAACTTTATATCTCAAATTTCTCAGGCCAAAATCATTTCAACTCCAACTTGACCCCTGGACTGATGTGAAATGAATTTTACAATTTCTTGAGGACTCTATGTTCATTTTCATAACAACAAAACTGTAAAGATACCTTCTGAAAAAAAATCATTTTAAAACATTTATAAAAATATATTCTCACACATTTTTGTGCTAAGCACCTACACGTATACCTTAAGTTGGCATCACAAAAGCCGAATTAATTTTTAAATCATTGCTTTATGTATATACACTTCAAGCAGTTAAAAAAATCACTAACAGTAAAAAATAAATAAGTACAGTGTTTTGCAATTATTGTTTACAAATTAAGGGCTATTTTTTCTTCTTTTTGCCTGTTGTTTCGGGGACTAATTTTGGTAATGTAGTCCTCTGTTCTTCCAAGCGACTTGACTGCACTTTTTGAATTAAACTAAAAAAGTCTTCATCAGGAACGGTTGGAGCTGGTCGTGGCGGGGGCATCGCACTTCTCTGGTCCTCTATCCTGCTACCCTGTAACAGAATTTATTCAAGTTAGTAATAGCATCCAAGGTCATGACAACTGGTCATAAATATATTTTTTTAAATGTCAGTTACAGCATATCCTGTTTTGATGGGAAAAAAAGTAAACAGATCTTTTTTTGCCTTCATTTGAGTACTTCATTGGATTTTATTAAAGAATAATCATTTAAAAAAATAATTTCTTGACAACAGTTCATGAAGTCCTGTTACATAAATTCAAATAAATTTATTTATACATGTACAATTATACATGGTCATGTATTCATTCATAATTTCAAGAAATCTATGTAGCACAAGAAAATAATCTGGTTCCATGGCCATCTTTTCAGTATTTTGGGGGAAATATTAATTCAAATTAACTAATACTTACAGCCTATACAAAATTGATGATGATTTTAACATTATTTCTTTCCATAATTTTTTCAACATCACAATTTTTTTGGTTAGTTAAAGCATTCAGGCAGAGAAATTCATTTAGCCTTAATGCATATTAATCAAAATTCCAGAAAAGAAAATAATCAAATAACACTAATCATTTCATGCAGCATGAAATCAGTTCCTTTGGCCTGAAAGAAATGCAACAAAAAATCTTTTCCTGTAAAATTAAACCATGGAAAACTACATTTTATCCTGCTTTATTGAGTTTCGATTTTACCTGACAACGCATCAACATTTCAAAGAAAGCATCGTCGGGTTCTTCTGTTGGCTGGCTGTGTAGATACTGGCTGATCACTTCCTGTGAATTCAGACCTGGGTACCGGGGAAGTTCTGCTCGCTGATCGTTCATCCGAGAGCTCTGGATTCCTGCCACCATATCAAGAAATTCTTCACCATCTGTAAACAGGTACTTAAAAATAACCCCAAGTTGTCCTAACAGCATTGATACCCCCTGTGGGAGCAGAATAAAGGCAGTATAAAGATGCATTAATCTGCAAATTTGGTTAGAAAACCCTTCAAGATAAGAAGTAGAATAACCTAAATGTTTAGCTCAACCTTGCATCTACATGTACATGCATGGATTAGTTGGATATAATGATTGCAGTATTTAGTTGCAGAGAGTATAATGAAGCTTAGCTTTGACACAAAATCTAATTCAGGAGCAATGTAAAACCTCAATTGAATATTCCATCAGATGAACAAGCCAAATGACATTATTTATTGTAACATGTGGAAATTAGACCACTGCCATTGCATCTGTTTGTGTTAGTTTGGTTTAGTGAGACCCAAATTAGTGCAACTTCAACTTTTTAAATCATAAATAGAATTTTTTTTCACTACCTTACATGTATCATACATGTACCTCTAAAGATTGCTATTGAGTACCTGTATCTTTTTTGAGCTGATCCCCATTGCTCTCTGGTTTCGATTCCATTGGTTTAAATGAGCACCTTTGATCATCGATTCGTCGACTCTGGAACTTACTCAACAGGTCAAAGAAGGAATCCTCACTCATTTCGTCAAGGGAAGATAACTGACAAAGGTAAACATACATTGAAATGAAAACCTGTGCATGTTTAAAATACTACAACTGTTTTTTACACCACATGTATGTATCATCATTACTTTTTTTTTTCCATGTGCTTTCCTTATTTTTTTCCTCAGCTTATAAATTCTTACTTTTTCCTTCTTTTCTCTATCAACTTCTACAGCCACACTGGCAGATTTCATGAATTTGTTCATCTTTGGTCTGGCTCCACCAGTCTCTCCCTGAAAAGGTAAATAAATTTATCCAAATATCAAAAAACATTAATATCATAATAAATATTCACAAACCCTCACATTTTACATGATTCACCACTCAAGTTCGAGGCAGGATTTTTCTACGAATGGAAATATTTGCAATTGACCTCTGAAAGCTTACAAATTAATTTTTGTGTTTGTTACAGTTTACATGAAATAACTTCCAAATGCTAAGGATTATATGGCAGAAAACTGTCATGTTGTAAGACTCAAAAGACATGTTGACCTTGTTCACAGTACTTCAGAACTGAATTTGTCAAGTTCATGTTCCTGAATTAAAATTAAAATGCATTTTTAAAACACTGAATTTAATTCTTCAATAAGTATATCTTATTTCTTTAAATCGACAGTCAATATGGAAATAAAAAAGTACCGAATTTTTTTTAAAGAATATTTTGCGAATTTTTTTTATGGTTAGTCTTATCCTCAAAGCCCCATTGGACAGCCACAGAAATTACCCATAATAAGGTATTTCAATTCAATAACTATAAATGTGCTAACCTTTTTGTCTGGAGTTAACTTCATCAATTCCATATTCTCCATACTATGTCTCCTAAATGGTCGACGACCTAAAAATAACATTAGTACAGTTAAACTCACTGCAACCTCAGACCTCTTCAATTTTACACCTGCTAACTACTGTACATATATTTATTGCAGTTTTTTAAAACCATAAAATTTTATATCTATTTCAAAAATAACATAAAAGTCTTACTTATTCCAACATCTTTTTCATCTGAATGTCTGTGAAAAGAAAATGGCACTGTGTGTAATGCTATATTTGAAGTATTTTTAAGATTTCCTCATCCATGGTTATGATATACAACTCCTTTCAAAAAAAAAATTCTTTGAAGTCAATTTTTTTGCAACAAATCAGGAAAAAATAGGGCTAAAAATACTAGACTCTGTTCAATTACTCACTGATTCACATTTCCATTGATTCCAAGCACCTGTCTTAGATCAGCTAAATTCATCTGAGCTGTCAGTTGTCCTGTCTCATCTCCTATCTGTAAAATCCATACCAACCAATCAAACTTATGCTGGTTTATATAAATTGAGATCACAAGATACCATACAAATGAAGAATCATAGGTGGACAAATACTATAACCATACATGTATTACATTTGGCTGTGTATTCTATTTAGCACCTTTCCCAGAAAGCATCTTCCGCTAAATCAAATACATCGATAAATGTCTTATTTACATACATGTATATTCATATAAAGCACACCCAGTAAATGCAAATTCAAATCTATTAATGCTATCTTGTTAAAATATTAATTTCTGCCAAATATTATACATGCCAAATAAAAAACATTTACAGTAACCTTTGCGCCAAAATCACAAAGGTTGGCAGCTCTATGTCAACAAAAAACTAGGGCTGGGCAATAATATCGATATTTCAATATATTGCAATACAATGACAAAAAATATCGTATCGCAATACGATTTTGTAATATCGATATACAGTGGATTCCATTTAATCTGATAGCGGTTAAACGAATATTTCGGCTAATCTGATACAATATCAGAGCACAAAACCATTTCTTATATATTTATTAATAATTTCACCTGATATTCTGATAGGAAAATATCGGATTTTCGTTTTATCTGATACAAAAATTTCGCCTATCATAGTGATTTTTCATAATAATTGTCTTGTTCACACCTCTACCTTCCGTATGTAAATCCTTTGTTTACACAAGTTTGACACTTTCACTCAAATTACGACAATGAGGGGATTAGTCACGGCTGATCGGCCAGCACCTTACCTGTGTTAACAGTGGGCACAGTAGATCGATATGTTTTGATAACAATAGTGATGACCGGCTTTGGTGTTAATTCTGATCATTGATAATTGGCTTGTGTGCAATTTTGTTCGGCATGAAATTTTAATTATTGAACTGTTCAGTTTGCGAATGACACTTCGCTTGGACATTAAATTAAAATTATCAGAATTAGACCGTCTATTAAATGGTAGCGCTATTAAATGGTAGCGCTTGGTCATTTATTTGAATATGTGTTCACTTTTAAGTGCAATTTTAAGAATTAAAATCACAAGCACCCCGTATAAATATACGTCTGAAAATTAAATTCATCATTCTCACCATGGCTCTGAAGAGGAAAAGAACAGATCTCTCCCTGGCAGACAAGTATGAAGCGGTTAAACTTCTTGAGCAGAAAGTCCCCCAAACAGAAATTGCCAAGAAGTTAGGTTGTTCACAACCTCAGATTAGCGCTATTTCAAAAAATAAAGAAACGATACGAAAAGATTACGAAACTAGCGCTAATCCAGAAAGAAAAAGACAAAGGTCTGGGAAGGCACCGACAGTTGAGGGGGCCCTTACAGAATGGTTCACAAAGGCCCGCACCAAAGATCTCCCCGTCACCAGCGCAGTCCTAACAGAAAAGGCAGAAGACCTGGCAGCGAGAATGAACGTCGATTTCACCGCAACGACTGGCTGGCTGTCCCGATGGAAGCAACGAAATAACATCAGCTACAAGAAGATACACGGAGAAAAGAAGGACGCCAACACAGACGCAGCCGATCGCTGGATAACAGATGTCCTACCACAGCTGATGAAAGATTACGAGGCGCAGAACATCTACAACGCCGATGAAACGGGGATTTATTACAGAGCACTTCCTGATGGAACGTTGACTTTCAAGACAGATAAATTGGCTGGCTCCAAAAAGGCAAAGGACAGAGTGACAGCGCTAGTGACAGTGAACATGACCGGAACAGACAAGCGTCGACTGCTGGTGATCGGCAAAAGCAAAGACCCAAGGTGTTTCCGCGGGAAGAAAAGTCTACCGGTGATCTACAAGAGTTCTGGAAATGCCTGGATGACTGGTGACTTGTTCAAGCAGTGGCTGTCGGATTTCAACAGAGACATGGTACGACAGAACAGAAAAATTCTTCTACTCGTGGACAACTGTTCAGCCCATCCTAAAGACGCTGCCGATCGACTTAGCAACATCCGACTCGAGTTTCTGCCTGCAAACACGACGTCCATCATCCAGCCATGTGATCAAGGAATCATCCGGAATTTGAAGGCCCTCTACAGATCACAGGTTATACGGAAAATGGTCAGCGAGATCGACAACGGCAACATCTCAACAGCGACGGACATTGCTAAACGACTTACATTACTCGACGCAGTGCATCTACTCAGTAAAGCATGGCGGGGAGTTAAAGAAAGTACAGTGGTGAATTGTTACCGGAAGGCAGGTTTCCATTCCGACAGCACAGAAGAAATGCCAGAGGAAGATCCAGCTATACCTGACGGTATGGAGAGAGAAGAGTTCCTTGAGTTTGTGAACCACGACGACGATACCGAGTGCCACAGACAAATTACAGACGATGAGATCTGCGCACAGTTCATTGAGGAAGAAACGACAAGAGCCCCGGAAGAAGAAGTCAGCGATGAAGAAAAGAGCTTCACCTTGCCTGTGAGTTCAACAGAGAAAAACGAATCCCTCTCCAATGTTCGACGCTTCCTGGAGGAAAATGGTTGTGAGGACTTTAGTGCATTCTACGCATTGGAAGAACTTTGTGAGCGTTTAGGCGAAAACCTGAAGAAACAGTCAAAGATCACCGAATTCATAAACTGGATACCATAAAGACTAAGTGAAAGAAACAGTGACTAAGCAGTGACTACTTTGTGTTAAATATGTTTGACTTTTAATTTATCATTTTTCGTTTTTACGTTTATCATATTTTATTCTTGTTTGTATTTTACTTAATTGTTCTTAGTTGTAGTGCTTTGAAATCTGATGTGCTTGTCAATATGTTTATGCTCTATTATGTGCTCTATTATGTGCTTGAAAATGATATAACGTACAAATAAAGATGAAACAATAAACGTTTTTTTTTTTATTTATTGATCAGCAATCCGGAAAAAAATGGTTTACGTAATATAGTTATGTATTCAATCAACTTCCGTTTTCCAAAATGGATGCCATCAACGAATGGGATGAATGTAAACATGTGCCTGGTGCTAAATAAATATATAAAGATGGAAATAAGTTTTATACTTCAATTAAAAACAAATTATTCATACAAAATCATATTAAATTAAGTGAAATAATTCATTTTCTGACTTGGTACATTCATCAAACGAAAACGAAAGTACAGGTACGTAATACAACCATGTTGAAATTGTTACTTATGTACTGTAGATCTGTCGTTTGTACGGAAAATATTGCAATCGGCTATTTCAATATTCGGCTATACGGATAAAATTATTCTGACAACCTGACTATCCGTTTAAACGGAACCCACTGTATTGGCAATATGCTTAGATTAAGGAATTTTGTCATTAAATATAATAAAGTGCCCCGCCACAGCATGATACGCCCGTCAAATATTGTTCAATAATAATAAATTGGTTAGGATGCAAGAAAATCAGGTAGCCTTGATTAACAGATTGACACAGATTTCAATGATTTAATTTCCATTTCTTATCATACATCTCTAAGAGACTTGCAGTGTAGGGATTGATTATAACAAATACATCATATAACTCTAAACTGGTTGTGTTAGAGCATAACAAATATCCATCTGCAGCTTACTTAAACTTAAATTGTTTATTGCATATTTTATGAAATAACAGAAATGCTACAGTTTAATAAAAAAAATCAAACATAAATTATAATTTCTTCAGACTATAAAATTCTAAGTGAGACATGACTGCAATTTGTTGCAAATATATAAAAATTGAAATATATTTTTTTTTTTTCAATGAACACATGTATAATTAGTTTTAATTATATTATACAATACAAATTTAGTTTTAATCATCCACTAAAACATGAATTTGTTTTAATTACATTACACCAATTGGAAGATCTTTATCTGGACTAGCCATCAAGAACTCTTAATTAACACAAGCAACTATGAGGCCATTTCTTTTTGCCCAACTCCCAAGAGATAAATTAAGATTACAGCTGCATCATTGCTAGAGATGCTCTTAGCTCCTGACAATAAACTCATTAATTTCTCTCTAATTTGACATGCAAGTTTCTGCTATCAAAATTCTTCTTGACCAGTGCTTGATAATTATGCCCTTGGGACAAACTGAATTCCTCTCAAAGCATAGACATTTGTTACAGATTGCTGTAAAGTATATAATGAAAAAATAAGTTTTTACTTAATTTAACATTTTTTAATAAGGATACAACTATATTTTTACATTTTTTAGGATTATGAGGTTTGAAATTTAAAAGACTTAGTTTTTAAAAAAAATTCACTTAAATTAAAGGTCACAGTGACCTTGAAATAGGCCGCGACACACCTTCTACAATAGCTGTATACTTTTGCCAAGTTTGAAAGCTCTAGGTCTCATAGTTTTCTAGTTATGAGCCGGACAGGATTTTTCCATATTTGGCTATAGCATCTTTATTAAAGGTCAGAGTGACCTACTTTTTGTGCGAGACACACCTTCTACCCAAGATGTATCAGCTGACAAAGTTTGGTAACTCTAGGCCTCATAGTATTAAAGTTATGAGCCGGACATGAGAAAAGCTAACAGACGGACAGGCAGACAGACAGACAGACAGACAGACGGACGGACACGAAGCCTATAACATAATACGTCCCGTCTTAAGACGGGCGTATAAAAATGGACTTTTAAAAGTTTGTTACTAAACCAAACAGTAAGTCAGAAGTTGTTTGTGGGAACATTTCAGAGCATAACTTAAATGAATTCAACAAGATTTTTTTTCTATGTTGGTTACTTATCATAGTTTGTACATTCTGTATGTAAATTAAAGTATTAAATATAGTAAGAAAATGCCATTTTTATTACATTGAAAATATTGCAATACATATCGCAATACAGTTAAAAATATCGCAATATATCGCAATACGAAATCTCAGGCCAATACCCAGCCCTACAAAAAACAGTGATCACTCAATTCAAAATTAGAAAGTAATACTTCTTTCGAGATCTGTAAATGCTGACTGGCAAACTGCATAGCATCCTCATGGTTGCCCAGGGCCGTGTGGGCATTGCCCAGACTCCAGCAGGCCCGGCCCTCTCCCACCCTGTCCGTCAGCTCCTGGGCAATCTGTAAATGCCTCATGTGGTACTCTATAGCCTTTTCATAATCCCGGAGTAGAGTGTAAGTGTTCCCCAAGCTGTAACAGGCCTGGGCCTCTAAAGCTTTGTCACCTAGAAGCTTTGCTATCTGTAGAGTTTTCCTATGAAATAAATATAGGTATGAGATTATTCAAAAAAATAAATTGATATTCAATCATCAAATCATAAATAGATTACTGATTTGGATTTATAATGAAAACATTCAAGAGCACTGCTTTTATAAATCTAGAAATTTTTACCAAACAATATGTAAAGCTACATGTATTTATCAATTTTGATTTTGAAATTTTGCAAAATCACCTCAGTGTTAAAAAGATGTGTTTGTGAAACACTAATGCCATCGTATTGGCAGATTATGGTGAATGTTTAGGTTTCTAAAATGCATGTCAAACTCCAATGTCAAAAGATCAAAATATGTTACCCAAAGACTTGACTTTTGTCAGTGAATATACATGTACCTTTGAAAATTGGAAAAGTCCAAGCAGAAACTATTCAAAAGTTAAAGCCAATGTTTAAGAATTAACAAAGGGGTTCAAACTCCAAGGTCAAAGGGCAAAAATTATTGGTATGAAGGGGAAGACCTTGTCTTTGAGTTTGAAAGATATCGCCAAGGTTGCAGTTTTTCAAAAGTAAGTCAAAATCCAATTTCAAAAGGTTAAAATTATTAGTATCCAAATGAAGGTCAAATTTAAGGTCTTGTCAAAAAAAATATACCTATGAAGTAAAAAAGCCCCATTTCTAACAATTAAACGGTTAAAGCCAAGGTGAAGTTTAAATATATTTTTGCAAAATTGGGTCAAACTCAAGGTCAAATATATTACCCAAAAAAGGTCCTGTTACATGGAATATATTAGTGAAAAATTAAAGTCTTTTCTACAACCAATCAAAAGCTATTGGCAAAATAAAAGTTTATGAAGTCAGACAGACAGCCAAACAGACAGACAGGACAAAAACTATATACCTCTAAATCATCAATTTAAAGGCCACAAAAAATCCCATTTTACCAAAATATTCTTTTATTTTTAAAAATATTTTTTGCAAATTACTGCAAGTGAAAAATTGTCAAAACCTTACTGGCAGTAAAATTTCCTGATGTATGGTACAATTACAATACCTGTATTTTTCTGCTGCTACATCAAATTCCCCAAGGAAGATGTGAGCGTTTCCCAGATTGCTGTAGGCTCTTCTCTCTGCTTGCTTGTCACCAAATTCTTTAGCAATAGCCAGCCGCTGAAATGAACACTCTATTTCATAAAATATGTGACATATTTCAACCATACCATCCTTTTTATATAACCTTCATTTTTTTCTCATTCCATAAAATTTCTATATACAAATATAAGTAATCTCATTATCTCAACAACCAATCCAAGGTTTCTTAGTCACCCTGGAAAGACCATATTCAAATGCACATGTAGACCCAATTAACAATAGAACACTATAATCTTATGTTAAGATAATTAAAAGGGCAGGATTTGCTCTTTTAATGTCCATGTTTTTTTTTCTTCTAAATTTCTATGCATGATCATGCTTTGAACTTTCCACCAAAATCTTGTTTTAAGATTAAAACATTTTTCCTCTTGTCATATACAATTACGCTTAAAATGCACTTCCAATATTTCTCTATTACATATTTTTGGCACAAACACAATTGCACAGACTGACATATGGATAAGGTGATATCTTATTCTTTAAGCTTTTATAACTTTTTAAAATCATAAGCTGTAATTTCTTAGTTCATTCTTCACCAGGAAGACTTCTGGTTGGAGACAAACTGAATGTCAGAATTTCAGACAAGACAAATTAAAAAAAAAACAAGTAGAAAAGTTTACATGTCTTGCAAACATGATCTAATGTCATACTTAAAAAGATGCTTTTTCCAACATATTACTTGATCTCAAAAATCTGATAAATAATTTTATCCTACATTTCCTTGATCTTTAACTTCTTATCTCTAGCGTTAAGATTTACATTAAAGTTCAATTATCAAACATTTAATACTTAGATAAGGATAAAATTAATGCATAAATTCAATAATAATGCACTTTTCATTCAAGTATTGAGCACTGATTGGCTGTTGACAGACATTTTGAAAACACAATATTTGCTTTAAAGACATGCTGTAAATTAGCTGCAATAATGTACATGTAGCCCTCTCCAACTTTTTTAATCTGATGTTTTATGGAAATCCCCCCCCCCAAAAAAAAAGATGCAGGGGGGCTACAATATTGCAGCTAGCTGTAAATCACCCCTTTTCAAAATAAATAAACACATATCAAAATTTAATCCTACTTATGAGGTTTTAAAAGAAGTTGCAGAATTTTAATACTCATAGGTGATATTAACTTTAATGTTTCAAACACACAGTAAACAAGATGTTTTAGGCCACGCGTGCTTGACACAGTCTGGACACTTATCTTTGTTTATTTGTTGGGGGGATAAATGGATGTGTCATTTACTAAGTGATCTGTGTTGTCCACTCAAGTGCTTGTATGAAATCTCCTGATTACAAACTGAATGTCTATCATTTGTACATTACTTGACAGAAGAATCAAATGCTCATTACAAAAGTGAAGTGTATAAAGCTTGTATGTATCTTGTGTCTAATATGATATGCTCTTCACTCTTGGGCTGTATGCCTGTATAGCATTTTTCTTGGAATCATAAGTTTAGAATATAGATATCAAATGATGAAAAACTGTGTGTTATTCAAAAGAAAAATTATCAAAAGAATACGTATATAAGCTGGTATTTCCTCAAAGTTTGATTAAGAAGAGGTGACAGCATCATTTGACATTATAAAAGTTACATAAAAGTCTTTCAGCTATTGCAATTTGTAAATTAAACAGGGAATAAGAAAATAAAGATCAAAACCACATTAGTTATGTCCTAAAGGTGTTTTTATTGTCAAAATGATAATCCTTGTTTTTTGTTCATTCCCTACACATGATATACAGGTAGTCATCATTGTTTGATTTGAGGGAACTAATCCTACCTCTTCATGATATCGGATGGCAGCACTGAAGTTACCAAGGAGATAGTTTGTGTTGCCAAGGTTACCACAAGCTCGACCTTGTGCAGCCTTATCTCCTATTTCTCGTACGATTTGTAGATTGCCTCTGGAAAAACAAGAGAAAGTAATTGGTGTTAAATACGTTTTTGTTTCTTCTACTGTTTTTCCTGTACATTTCAGGGACACTGAGTACGTTACAATCAAGGAGCAATGTCCTAGAAAACAGAGCTAATAAAATAGCAGACCATTTTATTTACAAGTATGAATGTTATTACATCTGCTGTAAAATCTAATGTTTTAATCTGTGATGACGATTTCCATAAATATTGATACCACCATTATGAATCGAAATGTATCTGTTTTTGTTTTTTATAATTCTACCTTTTAGTCAGATATTTAATGGAAAGCTTTTTTCTATTAAATAAAAAAATCAATATAACAGATATATGATTGGAATAAAGTAAATTTAAGGCTAAAACTGGGCAAGTAATAAAGAACCAAACTGCTGCAACAACCAAGATCAGGACTGATTGATGCAATCATAAATGATGCCATTTTCTCTATACATTACAGCTACATTAAATCATAGTTTTATGGGATTTAAGATAAAGATGTAAAGGATTTCTTCAGCGGTGCCAAAATGGTATAAAATCTCATGAAAACATGTACACATAATGACTATTTCCAGTTCTCCTTTAAAGTTTTCATCTTATTATCATACATGTTTACTCTGTGTCTTTAAAAGGAAAGTCAATATAAACACATACTTATCTTCCCTTTCTTTTGCATTAATGCACCTAACTTTCCTAAGTAACGAGAATAGTTTTTATTCATAAATATTACAAACAAAAATAGTTTTCTATTCATAAAAATTACTTTCAGAGAAAGGAAAAAACAATATATTGATTACTTTTACTGTAAGTGTACCACAACTGACGCACATTAAGTGAATTGTGACGTCCTGAACATATTTCTAATTTCCTATGCAATATGTTTTCTCCTTACTTTTTCTATAGTACATTAATCTTTAATGACAGGAGATATATGTTCATATACTCAGTTAAGTCCTGGGTTCAGAACTGGGAATCTGGCTGGTGACGTTAAACCAAAGAAATATTGACAAATAAATGTCTCCTCTCTACCAGTGGGTATAAAAAAAACTTCGGTATCAACCTCAAAATTTTTGATCTTCATTTTAATGTCTTTTCTCTGACAGAGTAAATAGATCAATAGCTCTCTCTGTGGGTATATTTCAGCAATGTTCTTTCTCTCAAGAATCTCATTTTGAACATATATGGGTGTCATTTCCGAGATAAGGAAACACTCCTACTTTGAATTTTATGACAACCTTGTCCCCTGGGGTGATCTGATTATTTTGTTGTCACAGACAAGTATACATACCGGGTAATTATATTATAGCTCGCTTGTTATCACATTTACTAGGGATGAATTCTTTCAAAGACGTAACTGACCTTTGTCGTTAAATCAAAATTTGTCAACTTTTTTGGGGGGTGGTTTTGGGGAGTTAAGGAAGAAATTTCAATATACTGTATTTTCAATAGATAAATGCTTACTCATTGTATATCTTACTCATAAAATTCTGCTGCCTTTTGAAGAGATTCCTTGACCTCTAGAGGGAATTCCCCTGGGTCCTGGTCACCACAGCGACCAGTGTGTTTACCTTTGGCGTGATACACGTTACCAAGGTTATATAAAGCTCGGGCCTCCCCAACCTACAAAACAAATAAGAATTAAGGATTTCTAAAATCCTGGTTTCCTGCACACATTTATTTTATCTATTCATTTACTTAAAATCTTACCAAATAAATTATATTTGCCCGTTGAAATGAAAATCTGTTTTATCTTGAATATAGAACTCATAACAATATCAACAACATCCTGAAAGTATTCTTTCCCAATTAAGAATTTTTTCCCCCAGGAAAATTGTCTTTAATAATGAAATTAATGGAAAATCCACTTAAAAATCAGCCAGTTAGTTCAATTCCACTTCTCTATTTATTAATGCAATATCAATATTAATTTGCCAAAAAACAAAGAGCAACTATAAAATTTCTTCCATTGTTTGTGGCTTGTTGTGTATCCCTGACTTATTGAGCGTCTATTTCTGTCTCACCTTATCCTCAAGTTCTCTGGATATCTCGAGATGTCGGTTACAACAGGCAATAGCTTCATCAAATTTGCCCAATACTTTGAGAGTGTTTCCTAAATTTCCACTGGCTTTGGCTTCCCCAACTTTATCTCCCAGGGTTCTGTAAACAGAATTTGTCTGTGAGATTTAAGTCAGGCAATGAGCACCATTAGGACTGCATTGAAGAAGTTACTCAGACTAAACATTGGAGAATCTGTGATAACAAATCCCTGAGGATTGTTCTGTAAGGATTCGACATGGCTTACTGTCTCGTAAAACAGAAATCAGGATACATTCCAAGAGGGGATACTTTACAAATTCCAAAATAACAACACATTTTCCGCTACTTCCTATGTCTTAATTCTGACTACATGTTATTAGTTTGGCACACCATCTTTTAAAATAATTCATCATTAACATAATGAATTGAGTCTATATATCTTTCTCAGAATCTGAACTATTTTCAGATGACATTTCAGATTCACTGTAAATAGATAAACATACTGAAAGAGGAAAGTTTTTGATATAGCATAATCTTACTTTTGTTATCTAAACCACAACTCAGAGGCAAAGCTTTTTTTTTTAAACTATTGAAAACAGGATTGAATACTGTTAAATTCAGGCTCTTGAAACTGCTTCTGGACCAAAAATGATGCATATTGAATTAAACAGGTAGTCACTAAATGCAGGTAAAATATAATGAAAAAATTTTCAGTGAAAAGTTTAAAGGTCACACATGACAAAATGTCTTCAATCTAGTGGTTGAAAGGTTTGACTGTATATGACTTTCTAATTTTTAGTCTAGGTCTGACTTTGAGGTAATGAAGACATCAGGATTTCTCCTTTGAGATGAACTCTATTGATTTTTTTCTGTGACTTCTTTAAATGATTTTTATATTTTTTTCCCTATTCCCCACTGAGACAAGAAGACAATTTTTCTCTCTGAGAATACACATATGACTGGTGCCATGGCTTAGCAAAGTAAAATAATTGATTTTAAGCATTTTATGGGAAACCTCATCCAGATGTATGATTTTCATTTGAGCTTAAACAAGTTAATAACTTAAAAATCAATACAATTTTACAATTTCTTGTCATGCTAAGCCTGTTAAATGTTCCTAGATTGTTATTTATCACAAGTGTCTCCCGGTATGGTCGATTCATCCTTAAAAAAATCAATAGGAAGGAATTTTTTTTCTCTTGAAAATAATCTATCATACATGATTTTAGCAAAGCATTTCTGTTTGTCTTTTTAAAAGTTAATTAATGGAAATGCAGAAACTTTATTTTCATACAATTGCAAACTAAAAATATGAATGTCCCATCCAGGTTTCAGCGGTTTTAATAAAAGAAAAGTCAAGGTCATTTGGAAGGTCAAGATAAAGAAAGGACACACTGATTAACTTTTACCAAATAATGCTTACACAAACAAGAGGCCCATGGGCCACATCGCTCACCTGAGCACTGTGGCTAGGAAGAAGTAGAAATTGGTTTATTATTGAAAAGTACAAATCCAAAAGTAGTCCCATGACCAATCATGGCTTTGCTATTCTTGAGAAGATAATTTTTAAAGAATTTTCGCATATATTTCTATGTAAAACTTTGGTCGGCCGGGGTCATGATTTGAAAACTGTGGTTGGCCATTTTGGCCTCGCCCTACCCCCGGGGGTCATGATTTGAACAACTTGAATCTACACTACCTGAGGATGCTTCCATATAAATATGATCAACTATGGCTTTGTTATTCTTGAGAAGAAGATTTTTAAAGAATTTTCTTATATATTTCTATGTAAAACTGTGGTCGGCCATTGTGGCCCCGCCCTCCCCCTGGGGGTCATGATTTGAACAAATTTGAGTCTACACTAACTGAGGATGCTTCCATATAAATATGAATAATTATGGCTTTGTTATTCTTGAGAAGAAGATTTTAAAAGAATTTTCCTATATATTTCTATGTAAAACTGTGGTTAGCCATTTTGCCCCGCCCTACCCCCGGGGGTCATGATTTGAACAAACTTGAATCTACACTACCTAAGGATGCTGCCATATAAATACGATCAATTATGGCTTTGTTATTCTTGAGAAGAAGATTTTTAAAGAATTTTCCTATACATTTCTATGTAAAACTTTGGTCGGCCATTGTGGCCCCGCCCTACCCCCGGGGGTCATGATTTGAACAAACTTGAGTCTACACTACTTGATGATGCTTCCATATAAATATGATCAATTATGGCTTTGTTATTCTTGAGAAGAAGATTTTTGAAGAATTTTCCTATATATCTCTATGTAAAAATTTTGTCGGCCATTTTGGCCCCGCCCTACCCCCGGGGGTCATGATTTGAACAAACTTGAATCTACACTACCTGAGGATGCTTCCACATAAGTTTCATCTTTCCTGGCACAATGGTTCTTGAGAAGAAGATTTTTAAAACATACCCCCAAATTTTCATTAATTCCCAATTATCTCCCCTTGAATGAGGGCGTGGCCCTTCATTTGAACAAACTTGAATCCCCTTCACCCAAGGATGCTTTGTGGCAAGTTTGGTTGAAATTGGCCCAGCGGTTCTTGAGAAGAAGTCGAAAATGTGAAAAGTTTACAGACGGACAGACAGACAGACGGACGACGGACAAAATGTGATCAGAAAAGCTCACTTGAGCTTTCAGCTCAGGTGAGCTAAAAATGTCTGGAATAGTAAATTAATGGGAGTAGCCCAGGAAATCCATAAACATTGGACTCCCCTGAAAATCTGCAAACCCAAAGTAATTTAAACAACACTAACAGGTAGTTGCCAAAGGTGATAAAACTGAGATACACTTAGAAACAAGAGGCCCATGGGCCACATAGCTCACCTGAGAAGCTTTGACCATGCTGTTATTTACCAGATTTCCCCTTTGCAATACCTATTGTGACCCCGACCTACCCATGGGTCACATTTGGACAATTTAAAATCTACACTTCCCCAGGATGCTTCCACATAAGTTTAAGATTTTCTGGCCCAGTGGTTCTTGAGAAGAAGATTTTGAAAGTTTTTTCCTATATATTTTTATGTAAAACTTTGATTTCCTATTGTGGCCCAGCCCTACCCCCCGGGGGTCAAAATTGGCCCAACTTGAGAAGTCTAAAATGTGAAAAGTGACAGATGGACAGACGACGGACAAAATGTGATCAGAAAAGCTCACTTGAGCCTCCGCCTCAGGTGAGCTAAAAATAGCTTTCTACAAATTACAAAACTCCTCCAGATTTACATAAAAAATTTACTTTGTACACATAAATCTGTTATCCATGCATGGTTTTAATATCCCCTAAAGGTATCTACAGCAAATATCATCATGTTAATTCTGGTGAGCTAAAAAAATATGGCTTTCTAAATCTTCATTTACCTTGCCAGAGACAGATCGAGTTTATGATACTCCAGGGCTTTCCCATACTCCTGTAGGTAAAAATAAGCATTCCCCAGTTGGCTGTAGATGGCGCTGAGTGTCTTGAGGTCATCTGTACCGGACTGAACTGCTGCCTCAAAGAATTGAACCCCTGTCCGACAGTCCCCCGCTTTACACTGCCTCTCCCCCTCCAAAGCCAGCTCCATACAGGAACAGTCCATCTGTAACAATGAAACTGATTTAAACAATGCCAAGGAATATTGTAAAATATAACAACCAGGGTTTACACCCTCCCACCCTCCAAGCTAGCTCCACAGATGAACATGTCAATTAAGGGATATAAATATACCAACAATTAAAGTTATATATTATCATACATGTCATCAACAATTAGTTAAAAAAAAAACTTTCAAATTGACACTAATTTTAGACTTAATACCATTCCAGTATTCTAAAATTGAATATATTTCATTCAATCAAATTTCTTAATTACCGGTACCAATTTTTTAAAATTATGAAATCATAATTTAAATAATTGATTATTCACTTTATCAAACTCTAAATAATATCCTAACATCCCCCCCCCTCAAAAAAAAAAGATGTGAGAATATTTCATAGATACTAGATAACTTTTTGAACCCTGTCTTTTAACAATTTTAGCTATCATCTAATAACTAGGATTGATTCTTCTGATCAGAAGAAAAAACTGAAGTAAAGCTTGCTATTAGGTTAGGAATAATCTCCTGACATTTGCCAATGTAAAGTTAATTTCCAGTAGAGCTTCTCGATACTCTACCAATGATAGTTATATTCATCTAGGGAAGTAAAAGACGTAATTTGGAAATCTTGGTGAAAAAATAGCTTCAATACCCAATGAACCTACATAATTTATTTAATTTCACAGCATAACTGTGCTGAATTAATCATTCATTGAAAAGACTAAAAAGAATATGGTTGCAATGAAAATCAACTCATAAAACACACTTCCTAAGTCATAAAACATATATATTTAAAGACTTTTTAAACAATGTAGTTCCATTTTCTTGTTGATTAAAGATGCTTCTTTTAAGTAAGTATAAAGGGATACACTCATACACTCTTAGATAATCTATCTTGACAGCTCCACCTCTATCAACATGGTGAAAATTCTTATCTTTAAATACCAAATAAAGGAATTGATTTGCATCACATTTTATCTTTATTATGATACAAATACCGGGTAGGTAGTCTTACCCACCCAAAATCAGTAAGGAGGCAGTAATCATGTGCCTGGTTTACTAAAACTCTCCTGAGAAATTGTTCACAACTCTTGACATATTGGTAGGTTGATATCAGACTCAATTAATCATGGATTTTGTTTTCATCTTTGGAGTAAAAGACATTGTGCAGATTCTTTATCTAACTACGAGATAGATAGCTATTGTCTACAGAGGCATGAAATACTACTTCCAGGACCAATGTCTTGGAACAAAACTCCACACACCACATCACTGGGATTTATAGTTTTTTTTAGCACGCAGGTACCATTAAGCTTCTCATTTCTGTCTGAATTAGACTTCATTTTTGAGACATTTTACCCAGATGACCAATAATGCAATTCATCAATCATGCAATGTCCTCTTAGCTTCATCTGCCTGTACTTAGTCTTTAAATAAATCACTAATAGGATGACACTACTGCGCCAGACCAGGACAACATAAGTAGTTTAAAGACTTTGTCCAGATTAACTGCTGACAACAATATCCAATGTATGAATGAGACCTGTGCTGGATTCACTACCTTTGGGACAGTGCTTAAAACCTTATCTGAAGTCTTTTTTTAAACACTGTCCTTTAACACTGAAACCCAACTGCCTGCAATTCAAACCAGGAACTCTGTTGATTCATTTAACTGACATAATATGCTTCAAGAATATATGAAAACTAGAGCCGAGCTCGTTGCAAAGCAACGAGTAGGTCTTCCGTTGGAGCTGTGGACAGGAAGTACAGACCTTGGGTCAAGGTCACTGCACTTTCTTATGTCAACAACCTTTCTTCTCAGCATGAGCCTCCAGTGAATTTTAATTACAAAGTTATGCTTAAACATTTTTTTCTTTGTCAGTGACCTTGATTTGCCAGAAAGACATTTGATCAGAGTCATGACAAAACCTCCAATCATAAGAAATCTATGTTTCAAGTAAAAGCCTCCTATGATTTTCATTTACTACTTCATGACGTAGTAAAGAAAATATGTCAGTGACCTTGATCTTAACAGAATAACCTTGGCTCTGTGTCAAGACACCTTTTAGTGATTAGAAGTTCATAACCCTGACAGGAATTTTACAACTTTTCTGTCATTGGCCAATGAAGATGTTTGAAATTTGCATTGTCTCGTTTCATTTTGTCACAGGTCAGAAAAACAACATTGAGGTATTTTAAAACATCACTGGATATTAATATTCAAACAACATGGAGTTTCTATATGTTTTATATAGTTTTATATGTCTCTGGCATACTATACTAATCATTTATATGGGTTTTGAATAAATTATAAAACAAATTAAGTTTATTGCTTTAAAATCATTATTTCTTGAACTTTACTATAAAACATGTAATATAAATAGACAGTGTGCAGCACAGAAGTCACTTATGAAGTTTACACGTGCCGGTGTTACTTATCGATGTTTAATCCATTTCATTGAGTATAATTCTATCCTTACGATTCGAGATTCCTTTTAAAAGTTTAAAATTGGTATAGCCATGGTTAATATCTGTGATGAAAAAAAATGTGTTTTGGAAAACTTTTGTTGAAAACGGATTTATTTGTGTGTGAAAAGAGCAAAGCTTGTGCATTTTAATTAATATTGGTTGAGGTAAAGTAACTGAAGATCGCCAGTGCTTGCGCTATGAATCGTCAAATTACACATGGAGCTAACATGGCTAACGAATATTTAAAAATTGAGGACTGATTAATGTGCATGTAAAATAAATGCCCCAGCGTTTTATACTAAAGTCAAACCTAAAACATTTTAAAATATTTGTGAAATATTTAATTTACTTTGAGAAAATAATATTTGCTTACTGTTGTAGAATCGTTTGAATATACCAATTATTTTGCCTATAACTGCGACATGTGCGAGGTCAATGGTTCACCGCGGTGTGTCGCTTTAGAATTTCTCCGCCGCGTGTAATCGAAAGATACATTACGTAATGAATCTGGGTTCCAGGTGAATATGAGAATCGCACAGTAAATAATTGTGTATTATTTGACTCTTAAACGTTTTTTTTTTATGAAATCCGGGCGTATATTGTTTCCGTTCAAATTGTTTGTGTTTATATTCAAACGAATAAAAGATACTCGTACTTTTTTTTTCTATAACTCTTTCTCTTGGAGTTGGAGAAATCTTTATTTATAAAAGGAAAATGATACCATCGAATACTCTGAACGGGAAACAAAGAACACGTTTAAAACCTAATTTAAAAAAGAGATATGATATAGTGTTGTAAAATATTTATTACTTACGGCAAGTTTATTTCAATTATTCTTCAATATCAAAATGAGAACGGAGCCTTGTTTACGGTGAATACGGATCTAGCTTTCTTTCCTACCATACGTAAGACCGTAAGACGCGAACAAAATAATATTTTCATGGGGCAGAGATAGTATAAAAAGGAACAATTTTATCAAGAATGAATTAATCTGTGGTTGTTTATTTTTTGTGTATGACTGTAGGTCGCTGGATCACAAGCCGATTGATTCCCTGTGACCGACTTTGCCCCGCCGCTATCGAGGGAGGCGCGTTATATAATTGTAAACAAACAAGGTGAATGTTAAAGCCGTGCACTTAATGGCTGTGAATAGTATATGTGCTTTTTAGTTATGTTTTATTTTCTCACTATATTGTTTGTTTTTATGTGATAAGAAGAAAAGATTATATCTTCTTCCCTTTTTAGTACACTTGCTTTATACGATTTTTAAAAAAAATGAAATAAAAGGGAAAGTTGTCAGTGAATAAACATGATAATTTGGAAAAAAAAGCACAAACACTTCAAGAACTTTATTCTGAAGAATATTAGAATCCAACGTAGCCATGTTTATTATTTATAGTAAGCTTGCTTTGGTTACACGCATGAGGAGCTCTCGTTTACATGCCGAGTGAAAAGAATTACCTGTGCATATATAGGTCATGCACCAGCATGCACCGGAAGTGAATTTTTGAAATGTTAGATAGCACTCTGATAGAGTTTAATAATGTCTATAATGTCTGAAAATTTGAGCCAAATCCGTTGATAAATAAGTGAGAAATGAGGCCTCAAAGTTGGCGTCTAGGAAGTAGAAGAAAAAAAAAGAATAATAATCTTTACCAACAGAATCAGTAGAAGGTCTTCCGTTGGAAACGGAAGACCTTAATAAACCAGAAGTCTCTGTCGAGACTGTAGCTCTACTGGTTTGTACTTATAACAAAGGATGAGAAAAGAAGCCATTGCCATCAAACCAAAACTGTAGAAGGAGTAGCGTTTTAAAGGAATTTCACAAAAAATTCTATTTTTAGTAATCATGGCAACACCGTTCATCGAAATCAAAAACCAATGCACCATTTTATGCATCTTAGTGTAGTCTACTTGTGTGCCAAGTAATATTAAAATCAGATCAAAACTGTAGGAGGAGTAGCGTTTTAAAGGAATTTCACAGAAAATTCTGTTTTTAGAAACCATGGCAGCACCGTTCATTGAAATCAAAAACCGATGCACTATTTCATGTATCTTAGTGTAGTCTACTTGTGTGCCAAGTAATATGGAAATCAGATCAAAACTGTAGAAGGAGTAGCGTTTTAAAGGAATTTCACAGAAAATTCTATTTTTAGTAACCATGGCAACACCATTCATCGAAATCAAAAACCGATGCACTATTTTATATATCTTAGTGTAGTCTACTTGTGTGCCAAGTTATATTAAAATCAAACCAAAACTGTAGGAGGAGTAGCGTTTTGAAAAATTGTTTACAGACAGACGGACAGACAGCTAGACAGACAGACGGACGGACGCGGATACCTTACTATCGCATAAACTCTTCTGGTCTCTGACCAGTAGAGCTAAAAGTTGGTATCTAGAACACTGAAATCTCAAATTCTATAGATATTTCAAAGTGATTCCAAAAATCCGAACACCTTTTTATGCCCCGCCATGAATATGGCCGGAGCATATAATGTTTGTCATGTCAGTCTTCCGTCCTTCTTGTCCGTCCTACTTTTACACTTTGCGTTTAGCACAGTTCAAAGCTTAGTTTCAAAGAAACTATCCAAGATCTTTTTATCAAACTTCATAATTATGCTGATATGTATTGATGAGAGCTATGCAGCTGCATCAACATTTTTTTTTTACCTTGACCTCACTTTTCTTAAATTAGTGTTTAGCTCAGTTTTTGACATAGCGTTCAAGATAGTGTTATCAAACTTCACATGTTGATACAGCTATTCAACTGCAACACCAAGATTTTAAATTAATTTTTGTGTGAAATGCTATTAAAATATATAAGTCGTAATATTATAGAGAAAATAATAGCTTCAAATCTGTGTCCAAGTACCTTTAACAAACTTCATATGCTGATACATACTGAAGACAGCTATTCAACTCCATCAACATTTTTTACCTCAACCTTTCCTTTTACCTTGTCCACATTTTTCTTAAATTAGTGTTCAGCTCAGATTTTAAGAATCCATCTAAGATATTTTTATCAAACTATATTAGCTGATACATACTGATGAGAGCTATTCAACTTGACCTTGACCTCACTTTTCCTAAATCAGTGTCAAACACTCAAACTTCATATGCTGATACATACTGATGTAAGCAATTCAACTGCATCATTTCTTACCTTGACCTTTCATTTGACCTTGACCTCACTTTTATCAAATTGTGCTTAAGTCAGTTTTAAATTAACCATTCATAATATTTTTCAACTTCATATGCTGATACATACTGATGAGAGCTTTTCAACTGCATCAACATTTTTTTGACCTTGACATTTTCTTTGACCTTGACCTCAATTTAAAGAATTTATTGTCAAACTTCATATGCTGATACATACTGATGTAAGCAATTGAACTGCATCACTATTCAAGATATTCTGATCAAATTTCATACACTAATACAAATTTTATGTTGCGCTACTAATATACCCTCGGCGGGGCATTCATGTCCTATGGACATATTTCTAGTTTTTAGTGTCTTTTACCCTAAATATCTTGAACTCTCTGATACCGGATTCTCAAAGTTTTTTCTTGGTCCCATTGAGTTATATCCATGGCATCTGAGATACCAAAGTTAAGCTGTATGCATTATCTCAAGAGCAGATTTATTTTTTTTTCTGTAAGTATTTTCTCTCAATATCTTGATCATTTGAATATCTCAAAAAATGTTTTTTTTTTGGTCCCATCAAGTCCAAGATAATGAGGTTTGCCTGTATTTGAAATTAGCTAGAGTGGCTATTAAAATACACATCATTTCAACCGTATATTTATTTTGTGTTAGGGAGGGCAGTGTATTAGAAAAGACAAATTCTGATTCACTCCACAGTGCCTTTAGCAATTAGTACTTCCTATCCTTTCTATGTATGCACATTGTACCATAATGAACTCACCTATAAGGATTTTCACTTAAAATAAATTATGTGAAGTTTTTCTTCGAAGAAAATATCATTTCATGTATAAAGAACCTGGTTAAAAAGAAATTCATCTCATTAAAAGTTATAGGGAAATAAAAAAATTCCCTAATGCCAATTTTAAATCAAAATTTTCTTCATTAATCATGTTAATGGCAATGACAAGCTGATTTTTCTTTTTATATAGCTATTAAGTTTAATATGTACTCTGTATATTTCCTTGTTTTTTTTCTGAACAAACTTCAGTATTGTTAAAAAAAAAGAGAGAAAAATTTCAAATGAGATATTTAAAACTTTGAAGTCACACAACATTTTCAAACCAAGGAAATGTCCCCTTAGTAAAACACAAGCTCTTTATGCATTCTTACTAGGAACAAATAACGTTTTTTGAATGCCAAAAACAATTTTTAAGTATTATACGTATTTTTCTTTATTCAGTTTGGGTATAATTTGAAACTGATACCTTTTAATTACAGCAAACATTATTCATGTTGTTTTCTTCATCATTAAGTAAACATATCCAACTGTATAATGTTCATTTATAAAAAAAAAAAGAAAAGATGTGTGTGTGTGTGTGTGAAACAGATTGTGGTCTGTTTGTGCTGTGTGTGTCTGTCTGCAAATTGGCCATAATTTTAATCTGTTGGGGCTAGCCTGGCTTTCATATTCCTTGTGACCATGGTGACAAGACCTTTCCCTGGGTATCAACAATTTTTATCTTTTGACCTTGGTATTTGACTTACATTTGAAATACTTAAACCTTTGCCTTGGGCTATCATATGGAGGCATCAATGTTTCATGAACACATCTTGTTTATTCTATATTTAGAAAAGAACTTTTCGTGTGATGATGCAAAATCATTCATTCAGTATAATCATGGAAAATCATTCCAAAATGCATTGCCTGGAAAGGTCTGAACTGAATGAGCATTGTATACTTCATACTGAGCAACATGGATGCTTTTTAAAACAATTCAGTATCAAATAGGGAAAAGTTCAAAAAGTAGGTCAATGTGACCTACTTTTAAGCTGCAATTTATTGTATAATTTATGTGCAAAAACTGAATGCTTCTTGACCTTTGTAAGATATCCCAAACAGTTTTTATGATTTCTTTCAAGGATACCATTTATTAATGAGATTTTCATTGACAAGCTTGAAAAGCTGTAGGCTTGTGTCCTCGATACAGTATTATGTGATCTTTTTCCTTTTCCAAGGAATTCATTTTATGGAAAAATAATAAAACTGTGAAATGGTGAAGTTAAAACCACTGTGTTAATTTAATTCCCTATCTACAGTATCTGGCCAACATGACTGGAATATCTGTGCGATTTTAAAAGCAAACCACAGGACCCTAAAACGCATTTTATTTCACACTGTAATACTATGATATCAAGCAACATGTATTGGTTGACAATCCTATTACAATGTCATTGATTAGTTGGATTTCAATAGATAGTGGCATGGCCATGAATGCATTTTTATATTCTAGTCAAGATGTGTTTGTGAAACACTATGCCCCCATTGGTAACACAATTCTGGATTGGGAGTAGATGTAAGTGGTTTACACTTACCCTTGACAGGGCAATATTTAATATGGACTAGGTTAAAGTTGACAACAGACAGACAGGACACAATATTACAGCTCCATGAGATGTTCTTATGTTTAGCCAAACTCAAAGGCCTAAACTTTAGGGACAGTGGGAATGTACCAAGTATATGGAGTCAGAAATTATATCTTACATTAGGGCAGATTATCTGTCTCTTACTACATCTTGTTATTAATTTACATAACTGTTGAATAATAGGCCAAAACAAAGAACAAGGGCTCAAATTGTCTAAAACTAGTTCAATTACCCCTTTATATAATGTGGCATTAAACAAATCAGTTTGGTTTGGGTACAATAAACATCGTATTAAAACTCTCTACAACCCTAAAATAGCCTGAAATATCACCTAATAATGTTTACAAAGCTGTTAAGGTTGAATACAGTACAATTAGAGCTACTGGAATCAATATTCAATGGCCCTCTATTAATCAACGACTGAACTCAATGACATACCAAGAGGACTCAATTGTCCTCCATAACTATCAAAGTACAATATATCATCTATTATACATGTATGTCCTACTTTCTTGTAATAGTTTAATGTTTTTTCTTTGGCACATTTATAATTAGTTGTAAAAAGGTAGAAAATAGGCTGAATAATCAAATACTTCTAACAGTAGCCTTTGTGACTTTTGGTTTGTAAATGTGTCCATTAACATTAACAAAATTGTCTCTAGGTTGTTTTTTGAATGCTCTGTAAGAATTAAGGCTCCTCAATTACCTAAAGAAGATAATATTGCAACACATCTAAATGCTTGGTAGCCTGTAGGAAAGATATACGGTTTCTTCATCTTTGCTGTTCACATCTCCCAACTTGTACTATACCCCGAGGGTATGCTCTCAGTACATGTACAATCAATCTTTAAACCAAGACAAGCTACTCACAGATAAGTTGATGTTACAGGGAAATCAACAAACCCTTTAAAGTCAGAATTTTGTAAATTCTACAATTTTGTAATGGCCTTGCTAGCATATAATACTGTAAACCAAGTATTATACGCGTGCGATAAATATCCGCGAGTTTAATCCTCTTGCGGATATTTATCGTCGCGAACCAGTTGTTCATTATATTCCTATATCATGATTTATTTAGAGTTATTTGCCCTTTTTTTCAATACCATTCTCGACGGTTCAACAAGTAATCACGGAAAAACTTTACTGTTAGTGTACAAGAAGCAGTTGAAATTTAATTACAAACATTCAGAAAAAATAAAAACGAATGGCAAATCTAAAACTATTTGTGTAAAAATGATTAAAATGTCAATAATCATTTCAGCTTGTGTTATTATTGTTCATTTATTGTTACAGACGAGTCAGTGATAGCCTGGTTAATTACGGCTAATTATGGCCCAGTCCTGCTCTGTCCCAACCATTTATAATAATTGCCCCTTGGCTGTGTAGATCTTAGAAAGCGCCGATTACCCAATTAGTATGAGGCACTTTTACAATTGAGAGTTTGAAATCAATTTTAATCGCCTAGATTTTCCCCCGATTTTCGTTTGAGCGTTGTGAAAATGCGTATAAAGTATACTCATGGTAAACATTTTATCTACTTAAGGGGCGGATATAAGATTTTAAATGGACGCAATGCACAGAATATCTTGAATAATGCGTAAGCAGACCTCACGCTACCATTTTACCTAGTTAATGGGCGGATATAAAATTTTTATTTGATTCAAAAATACTCGTGGAAATAAAAAAAAAATGTGACCACTCCTTCGCGGAAATAAATCGTCGCGGATAAGTTCTCTGGCGGTCAGTCGCGAGTAAAAAATGACGCGTATAATAATTGGTTTACAGTATATTGAATTTGACTATGGAATGTTTAATCTACCAGGCCAATACATGTGGCTTACGACAGGTGTGGCTGTTCAACTTAAGATGCTTACTCCTCCGAAACACCCGATCCCAGTTCTCAAATTTCCAGGAGTCCGAATTTGTATACATTAAAATATACACAGATAAATTCAACTCAATTGAACTGTCCTTTATCACTGTATTTTTACTTTTAATAATAAAGTGATTATTCTAAATAAATAAAAAAAAACTTATATAAAGTAGTTCATCATAAATATATTCATAAACATTATAAATATTGACTGAAGTTGACTGAACTTCCTGGTTCATAACCGTAAGGTGGTATTTACCTTAATAACCTTTACCAAAGCTGAAGATCGCTAACCACGTCACTATTAATTCCCTTACAGATTTCAAAATTAATTTTCTCGAAGGAGTAATTATACGTCTATGCAGAGTTTCCGAACTCCTTTCAAAAATCTAAAGCAAAATTCAATAGCTCATTAAATCGAATAAGAAGAATATTCTTATTCTGATAACAAGAGCATCAGGAACAGTAGATAGTTCGTTCTTTACAAATGAAGCTATTTACACAATGATTTCATTGCTATGAATCATAAACTAAAAAGGGGGGAGGGGAGGCTAAAAAAAACCTGAAAAAAATCCTATCATAATGTAGGAAACTTTAAGGTATATCTGAAGAGTTTGAATTTCCAATAATAATACATCAAAACTGATCTCTTTCACAAACAAATCGTGTCAAAATAAGTGTCATGTTCTGACATGGTCTCACTTTCCGTCGCATACATTCTACGGTACGTCTAACGTCCAGGATAATTCCGAGGGGATTTGTGTATTGGCTGGCATTTATCCGAGCATTTCATCTCCGTCAGGCTAATGGATTGATGCTGAATAGACAATGGGCTTTTGTTCGTCCGTGAACGTCACACACAGTAGACAATGTAATTATCATCTCCAGCCACTTTGATCATGCACTGTCACATACCATTTCCCCTTCCTCCAAACATCCAAACAGGAGTAAAATTCAAGTCGTTCTTGGGTTACATTTGTATTGCTTGACATTTCACATTAACTTCATTGATTCTAAGTTCAGTCCCCTGTCAAATAAATCTACTGTTTGTTGATAATTACTTTTCATCAGTATACTCTACGAGCAAGACATTTTACTTTTTTGAAACACAACAAATTTCCATGAAGATCTACTAAATACACATGTATCTTAGTGCTCAATTTGACAGAACTCTCCAACAATTGGTCATGTAAATTAGAGCCTTGAACAACACCATATGAAATGTAAGAACCACTTACAGTCTCACTATAAATAACACACATGATCCAAGTACTTCATGAAGAATAATTGTATCCATTTTAAAGTACACTGTCTGGCTCTTAAATGTTTTATAAATTTAATGGATAATGAAATTTTTTATATCATTATTCAGAATAATAAATGACACCAAGTTTACAATGGACAAATCTAAGATTTTCTGAGAAAGTCTTCAATATAGCTGTATAAATCTTACACCCCACCTACTGCGGTACTACATAAGCCATTGTAGTCATGTTTGGGGGGGGATTTTTTAAAGGGTTGTTTAAATTTCTCATGTGAAGAGATTGTCTGATTGATAGATTGATTGTATGTTGTTTAACGTCCCTCTCAAAAATTTTTCACTCATATGGAGATCGCAAGATTTTTCTGGAAGATTACCATAAGTAAATGATTAATTGGTGCAGTTTTGGAAACTTATCCAAAATTGGTCCAAATAGATCTAGTCATCTTTGATAAGTGAAAGAAAATATTCAAAAGTTTGTCACAAAATGGCTTATAAAAAAAGATATTAGAGGACATTTAGTTAAATGCAAGTCCTCCTCAACCCCACCCCAAGGCCAAATCCCCGTCCCACAGCCAACTATTTAAATAAGTCTTTACATATATATAGTATGCATGTATGATTTTGTCAGTAAGGCCATATAAAATTAATCTTTAGATTCTCATCCCCGCCCGCCCCTCTCAAAAAGTCCCGACCCGATGTTTTTTATTTTGATTTTTGGGTATTTTCATGTATTTTTATTCAGTAAGAATTTGGTTCAAAGTTTAAGAGTTATCTCCCGTCTGTATTAAAAGTCGCGTGTCGCTATTTATAGCAAAAACGCCATGTGAAGAATGGAGAAAAATCGGCAATAAAAGCAGTTTAAATGTGTAAGGAAAAGATAATTTGTCAGTATAGAGAAGGCAGAGAAGAAAAAATAGCATAATCACATATAGATACCATCACTGGCAGGAGCAAGTACAAGTATGTAGAGAGATTGTAACTAAGTAAAAATAGACGAGGAAAATGACACCTAGTCAAGTTATATATAACGATCTCCAGCTGTGTGACTCTGCTTTGAAATAAAAAAAAAAAATCTACAACATCGTAGACAGACTTAAGAGAAGGCCTATATTTTTCAGTAGAATAATTATTAGAACATTTATATAGATTTTGAAAAATAAGAAGTCACGCATACACAATTTATCCCTACCTCATTTTGTGTAGGGTGTGCCATACAATGTGTACTTGATAATTTGTTAATTAACAATAAATATTTAATTTTTAAAGCAAAAATTTTCTTTAAATATTTAAAAGAATATGAAAAGAATTAAATCTATTCATATTTGCATTAAGGTAATGAAAAAAAAAATGTGTAAGGGGCGTCCATTGTCTTGTTGATACTTAGGCCTAGGCCATACCAATTTGTAAAATAGTTCTTCGGATTTTCAAAAATAAAAAGTGAGGCGAGCGAGCGAAATTTTTTTATAAATATTATTTTTTATTTTGGGTTTCAAAATGAGGCGAGCGAATATAATTAATATTTTATATATTTTAATTAAGTGTGATTTCAAAGAGCTTGAACCTAAAAAATTAAGATAGATATCATTTGCATACCACATGAACTTATCATTCTTAACTTTTTGGAGATTTTTTTTAACAAGTAAAAATGTGTCAAATTTCAAAGACTTTACTTTCATAAATGTAATGTTTTCAAACATCTCCTCTGCTTCCATTTCTATTGCTGTGTATGAAACAACTTTGTACCCATTGTTTTTAACTATAGTACACAGTGTTGTGCAATTAAAAAAATCAAGTACTAGAAAGAAATTAATTGCTGATAAAAGTCAGGGTACTGAGGTCATTCTTTTTAAAGTCAAAGTTTAAATTCTCAATATCAAATTCAGTCATGTTTAAATTTTTATGAAATAAAATTAAAAGGAACTTCAATAAATTATCTTCCTTTTCTCTGATCATTGCACTAGCTCATTTAGAATGAAATTAAATTCATTTTGTTTTCATCTTAAATCATTCAAAAAAGAAATATATTTTATGTGAGTCACAAAACACTTATCTTTCAGTTGATTGAGTGATCGTAAATAATTTAAAGATATAGCTGCATGTATTTACCATAAACGGAGGAATAGAGGAAATTCGGATTAGGAAAAAACGATCGCTTTTGGAAGTAAATAAGTCAGGTAGTTCTGCAAACGGATAAGATTATGGAGATTTATTGACAGTAGGAGTATGTTGTCTGGAAAATATAAACTGGTTGGGAATTTTATAGCCAAAAACGAGTTAAAATACTGGTTGTGCTTTTCATGTATTGCGTGTGTAGTTATATTTTTTACTAGCCCGACGAGCTACCTCCTTGTAGAAAACCACTATCCCGACCCCCAAAAATGTTAGCTCCGGGCGTCAGGGGATGCTAATTGCACACCCATTGTACCTATGCACAGTTACAGACATGGTGCAAAACTTCACAAACTGCTTCAATCTCACTATAAATCCCGCGCATCTGTCATACATGTGTGTTTGTTGCAAAAAGTCGAGAAAAAAAAATTGCAGTCGGATTTTTTTGGAAGCGCGCGCGGACATTTTTTTTAAAATATTATAATTTGCATTTGTAATAAATAGAAGCGGCGAATCCAACGAACTATATTAGAAATTGGTATGGCCCTATATATAAATTAACAATTATAAAAAATAAAATCCGCCCACCCGCCCCAATTTTTTAGCAAATTAGGATGAGAATCTAAAGATTAATTTTACCTGGCCTAATAGGAAACTCTTAATATATATTAATTAACAATATTAATTATACTTTAAAATGACTGATATGGAGAGGTAATACTTCAATCAAGTCTGAAGTTCCCATTTGGTGAAAAACTAGTGTCAGATGTACTATTAAGCTCTGCTTAAAAACAAATAATCATTATGTAAACATAGTTTTGTAGAGAAGTGAAACTTAAAAAGCACTTAATTACATACCTTGGACTGTATTGGGAGGGAATCCATTTTTACAACTTGTTCCTCTTCAAAGTCGTTACATTGTACTTCGGTGAATTCCTGGAAAGATAATTTATATTGCACAATAAAAAAAAAACTACCTCAAAGTAAAGCTGTTGACACACAATTTATCAGCTCAATGAAGTCTCACTGCAGTTTGATCCTGAAATCCAGCAGAATTAAATATTTATTTTCACGTTTAGATCTGTGTACTACTGAGAGCTGTTAGAGCATGCAGAGAGAGAGTTGGTGAATTTTTTGGTACACACACTGTGTGATTCATTGGCCACTGTTTTGTAGCTGTTAATAGTGGTAAAATAACACTATTCAATAACTTCTCTTTCAAAAGTCATTCTGTGTGGTATACAAAAAAAATTTAATAATGCACATTTACTTGAATTTTAAATTTTAAATGCTGATCATGTATAATCATCTGTTTACCTCTTTTTAAAAAACCTGGGAAAATGAACCCAAATAATATCTATTTAGAATGTATATATATTTTAGAACATTAAAAAAGGCTAAGTAAATGGGAAAAAAACTGGGAAAAGGTACCTATCAGATCTGCATTCAGCTTGCCTAGAAAGAGACTGAGGTTTATATCTAAACATGTCCAAGTTAATATGTTGACTTTTCTGCAGTTTTATTTGATGAAAATTCTCCAACAAGTAAATACCGGTTATACCCCTGCAACAATTCAGGCATTACGAGAGAGAGAGAGAGAGAGAGAGAGAGTACTGGAATCACTATGTTCAGCCACTCATCTTTCTGTGATGTACATGTTAATGATACGTATACGGTAAACCAATTTTTATTTGCGAGTACTTTATTCCGCGATTTTATGAGGGTGAACTAGTTCGGGACAACTAATTTTCGCAATGAAGCTTATTTTTTAATCTGTTATTAGTAGAAAAAGAGACTTTATGGATCGGTTCGAGGCAAGAAATATTCACGATGATGAGGCTCTCGTGAAAATTTCTCGCACGCAAATAAAAGTTGGTTTACAGTATGTGGTATTTTTAAGGCATCAAAGAGGTAAATAATCTTTTCAATCTGAAATGAAAGGTGGGTACTTCTAAGAGCATGAGTGACTACATAAAGATATTTCCCTGATAGAAATGAATTATTGATAAGAAATTTTTTTTACTAACAAAGTTATTGATTCATTTTTATGCTATATCTATGTACAATCACGTATTCAATTAAATCAGTTAATATTTAATATTAGTTGCAAAGGATTAAAATCTCTGTCATCATTGGATCTGTTAATTACTACATGTAATTTAATATTAACATAAAATCAATTATTGTGGTTAGTAACATTTGAGCACATATTTGATCATATGATATATTACAAAGAAAACAGGCATGTTATCACAAAAGCTTCTAACTGCATTGACATTTAATCATCATCAAAATTTCAAATGTTTATTCAATCGAGCAACAAACTCTTTTCAACATCAACAAAGAAAAAAAAAAAATGATGCAGTACCCAAAATTGAGACAGCATAATATGTGCATTCCATCAAAGCCTAGCCTTAAAACTTTATGACAGTTTTCTAATACACCATCATAACTCTCCCTGCAGTCCTTATACATATTTATTCTACGGACCATTTCTTTCTGGTCTATGCCTGTATACATATTATTGACAAGCATTCCTGGAGACTGCAGAGAAATCAAATACTGCGTAGGGCCACTGAACCAAGAATGGAAAACAGAATACAAGGACAGACAAAGCCTAATTTATTACTGATTTATATGAAGCAGTGAAGAAAGAAGCTAGATGTATTAAAGATTCAAACAGAGTATACCATGTGTGCTAAAGCAATAAATATACAGTGTGTGCAAGATTTCTTAATTATCTGCATGATTATGATCAATTCTTATACAGTCAACCTCCCAATCCCAACTTCACATGGACAGAGAAAAAACTTTGAGATATCCAAGAATTCCACATATTGAGAGTAAAATTCATTTCCTTACAGAAAAACTTCCAAATCATTTCAACATATCTATCACTCTATGGTAATAAAGATATGTAACATGTTCAAGATTTCAAAGTTCAGCAGCATGTACGATCTGATTTTGAATATTTCTATTGATTCTTTCCCTAGAGTTCTTTATATATCATTCAGCTTCTCATTGGTTGAACAACATTTGTTAACTTCAGTTACCCATGATTGAAACGAGTCATTGCTGTAACCAGTTGAAGAAAACCTTCAAATAAGTTGTGAAATTAGAATTAATTTTCAACTGAAATTTAATCAATAATCTTCAAAATTTTGTAAGTCAACTCTTTTAAAATATATTAATTAAGTTTCATTCACACATTTTTTTTTTCAAAGAGCTAACTTTTAATTAAAAAAACCCTTTTTTTGAGTTGTCATTTATAGACATGCAGGAAAAACTGATTGTACATGTTTAAAATCACAACAAGGGATAATGACTACAAATTTGGGTTCAAAGTCAGATATGCACATGCTATTAAGTTGCAAAAAGGGAAGCTAAGCTTGAAATTTAACGTCCATTTCAGTCCACCATAAACCACATTATGAGGAAACTATACCAACATGTTAAATATGAAAGTAATGTCTTTAATAAATAAATATTGCAGTGCATATTTTCAAAAACAGTAAATTGCATGAGCTATCAAATATCTAAGAAGATCGAGAAATACAAAGAAGTATTGAAAAGGAATAATCAACAATCAAATTAAGAACAATTTTTGTCATATTCTTTCAAATCTTACAATATAAATTATCATATAATCCCTATTAAGCGCCCCTGCCCCTATAAGCGCCCCCTTAGGTCTTTTTCATTTGACAGGAAATAAGGGCCCCCTGTACAGGGATTAAAATCAACTAGAATTGTATCAAAAATGGAAGAAAGTGAAAATGAAACTTGTCTATTATCCAATTTTTCAATGGAAAATGAATAATTTAGCATAATTTGGGTGGATGATCTTCACTTCAAGTAAAGTCAGACATTATTTTAGCGGTTCCTTGTATTCAATTTTTTTTTTTCAAATGATTTTCTGAAGTTAAAATATGACATTAAATATCATAAAGAGAATACAAAAATAACCGCCCCCTTTTTGCAATTATCTAAGCGCCCGGGCGGTTTATAGGGATTATACGGTATATCGTAATGCTTCCATAAAGGATATGCAAAGTAAATTGATCAGTCTCAAGGTTCTTGCTAAGAAAAATATTGTAGTTAATTACTCAGGCTAGTCAGGGTTGTCTTTATAACTGAAATAGCAGGAGACTTAAGAAAGTAGGAAAGTGTCTATGATCCCCACCCCCAAAACAGGGGGTTGATGGGAATACCAGAATAAATGTGTGATAGTCACTAAAGGTGGGGAGATCCCCCTCCCCCTTCCATGTTACTATAAATATACAAATACTACTTAGTTTATACAGAGCTTTGCATTAACTGCTGCCAGAAACAAAGGAGACACTTCACTGGCAAAAGTAAATATACAGTAACGTTGACATTGCTCTTTCCATTTAGAACTCAAAAGAACATAAATAACATGCTAAAATATTTTTATAATTTCAATTCATGAAGTGTATAAAAAAAAAGATGACAATATTAATAGATTAAATTATTATAAAAAGTGGTCAACAAAAATGCAGCATTGTACAGCTGTTGTAATCATTATAATTTTTAAGTTGTCAATTTTTTCTCTCTCTCAGAAGAATATAAACACTATTTTAGTATGTCGGTGCCCTCAGTTCAAAACACAATCTATAACGTTAACACAATGCAATACACATCGATACATTAAAGAAGGGGATTGAGGAAATAAATCTTAAAAAATTATATAGAAAAGAACCAATTACGATAATTATGTTCACTTGTCAAGTGATATAATAACTGTATACTCACTTAATATATACACTAGAACATAAACCTTTTCAAAACACGGTCTTTCAGGTGGAGGGAAATCTCAGTAAACATGAAGTCTCGCGTACATAATAATTCGAAGGCACCGACGAGATTTCCTATTAGATTATTCCACGGCACTGAACATGGGGGGTGGCAGACTAGATAATTGTTCTTATACGTGTATGATAGCGTGAAAAAAGGGGTTAGGTTACATAAAATTGTAAAAATTTCTATGTTAAAATATATTCCTTGAAAAAACCAATTTGAATACATATTCAATCCATAATTCAAAAGCAATTAGGAAGTGGTGTGATGCTAACCCTCCCTACTTACGTTAGGCATGCGATCCAATATGTCTGCGCCCATGAAACAACAGTTGTTGAAAAAGAACTGAGACAACTCTAGCTCTAGATGACTATCGAAATGCCGGAATCAAGAGAAACCATGGAACAGAAACAGAGTGAAATATTTTTCGTAAGTTTTCATGGTGATTAAGCACCAGGAATTGTCTAATTTCGGAGTATGCATTTAAAAAAAAATGTTTTGGTAAGGTTTTAATATTTGTTTTGGGATGATATATAAGTTATAACGGTTATTGTTTATTATTGAACAGGAAGAGGATGATTTACCCTTCGAAGAAGAAATCCTTCGCAATCCATACTCTGTGAAGTCATGGTTGAGGTATTTGGAATTTAAGAAAGAAGCACCAAGGACTACAGTTAATTTGATATATGAGAGGTCACTCAAAGAACTCCCTGGCAGGTAAGAAAAAAGAGTTATTGTATATCAGATATTGACTATGAATACATGCTGTTTGGTTGTCTTTTTTTTGTAACATCTTTGTTATGAATTTTTTTTGGATCAGATCTGTTTAAAAATATTCAAAGTGTTTCGAGTAACTGTTAAATAGATTGAACTTGAACCCATAGTGTCAATTTGTTACCAAAAGGCAAACAAGTATTCCACCTATCTGTGGCAAAATTTGGTAAGGTACATGATGCACCAGCATGGCCGGGATTATAATCAAGGTCTGGTTTGTCACATTTTCTCCATTGCACTAACTTTGATTAAATTAGCATTTTACACAATGATTTTGGGAGGGGGGGCATTAAAATTATATATGTTTCAAGTATCATTGACATGAAAAATAAAAACATTGAAGTTCTGAAGTTGATATCTCGCAATTAGTACCACTGTTATTGGCCAGGCTTTCTTTTTCTGACTTCTGGTATAAGACCTCTAATCTGAGTCTTTGTTGCATCTGCATTGCTATCTGACTTCTGCTGTGCGCATGGTAACTTCCACCACTGACTGTCATCATCAGATGGTTTCAAACTATCCACGATTATATTTTCAGTTGTCATGTGGCTTTTTCTCCTTGGAATCTAATAGGAACCAAATCCAGCATGAAGCCTTCTCTGTCTCCTAAGTTTTTACAACACCTTTTTTCCTGTTTTATCACTGATCCCCAAGGCTTCAGTCATTCTTTATGCTAACATTGAGTAGGGACTCCATAACATCCAACTTTAACTGAGAATATCCAAGTCTGCCATCCTCTCTTGTTATGTAGATGTACATTATTCTGTGAGTTCCCAATATTTAGCAATCTTTCCTCTCATGAGTTACATCACAGCCTCCAACAATTTTAGGCATTCCAATAAAGCACTGGGGCCTCTGAGGAATATTGAAGAGGTGGATTAAATCAGTTTGAATGAGAAAAGTGAATGTTGCTACTTGCTAACAAGTATTAAGCCACTATATATAAGTCAATATACTACTGTAAATCACTTTTTATTCGCGAGAACTTTATTTTCGCATAATTACGCGAGACAATGTGTTCGCGAAAATTTAATTCTCGCATATAAAAGTATTCCTTACGATTATATAGAGGAATAACTATTCGTGAAAATTATGTCTCGCTTTCAAAGAGTCAATGACAATCTCGTGAAAATAAGGTGTCGCGAAAAATTAGTGATCTACAGTATTTAAATCCTTTTCTTACATTTGATTTTTCCAACAGTTATAAATTATGGTACAACTACTTAAAACTGCGACGGAGACAAGTGAAAGGCCGCTGCATTAATGATCCTGCTGTAGAAGATGTGATCAATGCTCATGAGAGGGCACTTGTTTTCATGCACAAGGTAGGAGTGAAGTTAATCAAAGTACTTAGCAGGTTTAACAGCTCACTGCCTTTAATTAAAGTCTATTCAATATTAAGCTAGTACATGAGGTTTGTACACTATCAATAAGCAAATACAATAACTTAGGCAACAGAAGCTCTAAAAGTTGGTCCAAAATGTGTGACATTTTCCAGGCTTTTTTTAATGATTTTGATATTTTACTTGCCAGGAGGTGGCTAATTCCCAGTTTTCATAAAATATGAAAAGTCTGGGAAAAATGCCTGGAAAAAATCTGATATTTTGGACTACGAGAAGTTATGATTTTCTCTACATTTATTTTTGCATGTTTATCTATATCACTGATTTTAGATGCCTAGAATATGGATTGACTACTGCAAGTTCTTAGTGGACAACAGTAGAATAATAAAAACAAGGCGGACCTTTGACAGAGCACTCCGGGCTCTTCCTATCACCCAGCATCACAGAATCTGGCCGCTCTACCTTAAGTTTGTTCGCATGTATGACCTGCCAGAGACAGCAGTAAGGGTGTACAGGAGACATCTAAAGGTCTGCTCAATTTATACAATATAAAAACTGCATATGAAAATTACAAACTATTTTGTATATATATTTGATGAATATTTTTTTTATTATTTCAAATATTTGAATAATTTTTTGTGGTATTAATTTATTTTTAAAAAGTACTATAATGTTTTTTCTAAAGTGTTTAACAAATTTTTAAGAAATAAGGTATAATTTCTTTTAGTTTTATTGGGATGTAAAACGGGTTGGTCACGTGATCAATTCCCTTAAAGCCCTTCGAGCTTTATGGAAGATTTGATCATGAGATTTTTTAAAAACGGGTTGGTCATGTGATCAAATCCCATAAAGCCTGAAGGGCTTTATGGAAGATTTGATCATGTGCCAATCCGTTTTACATCCCAGTAAAACTCAAAAAGACAGTTACCTAAATTATTACTTATATTTACAATTGTGACTGATTTATTACAAATAGTAAGGTACTTAAGTAAAGTTTGAAATCCATAAATGTTATTTTTCAAAACTCAACGGTATAAATTGAATCTGTTGATAAGACGATCGCTTATGATGTCACTATGAAATTACGTAGATCGCTTGTGACTAAACAATTAATTTATGGTCAAATGATGAATGTGTTTTACAGAGATGTAAAAACGCCTTTTTAGCTCACCTGAGCCGAAGGCTCAAGTGAGCTTTTCTGATCAAAATTTGTCCGTCGTCTGTCGTTGTTGTCGTTGTCGTAAACTTTTCACATTTTCATCTTCTTCTCAAGAACCACTGGGCCAATTTCAACCAAACTTGGCACAAAGTATCCTTGGGTGAAGGGGATTCAATTTTGTTCAAATGAAGGGCCATGCCCTTTTCCAAGGGGAGATAATCATGAATTTGTTAAAAATTAATGGCATTTTTAAAAAATCTTCTTCTCCAGAACCGCTGGGCCAGGAAATATGAAACTCATGTGGAATCATCCTCAGGCAGTGTAGATTCAAGTTTGTTCAAATCATGACCCCCGGGGGAAGGGTGGGGCCAAAATGGCCGACCCAAGATTTACATAGGAATATATAGGAAAAATCTTTAAAAATCTTCTTCTCCAGAACCACTGGGCCAGGAAGGATGAAACTCATGTGGAATCATCCTCAGGTAGTGTAGATTCAAATTTGTTCAAATCATGACCCCTGGGGCAAGGGTGGGGCCAAAATGGCCGACCCAAGTTTTACATAGGAATATATAAGAAAAATCTTTAAAAATCCTTCTCAAGAACCACTGGGCCAGGAAAGATGAAACTCATGTGGAATCATATTCAGGTAGTGCAGATTTAATTTTGTTCAAATCATGACCCCCGGGGCTAGGGTGGGGCCAAAATGGCCAACCCAAGTTTTACATAGGGATATATAGGGAAACCTTTTAAAATCTTCTTTTCAAGTACTTCAAAGCTATGATTAGTGATATTTATATGGAATCATCCTCAGGTAGTGTAGACTCTAGTTTGTTCAAATGATGAACGCCTGGAGGGGGGGGGGAGTAAATTCAAGCCCGATGTGCTCAGGTGAGCGCTGTGGCCCCTGGGCCTCTTGTTCAAATAGTGTTATATAAGGGAAAACATTTGCAAATGTAAATATGTAGAAATAATAGTATTAGATGTAGAAATTCATATACATTTATTTTTTACTTCGAAAATAAGCTTCAGAAGGAGAATACAGAAGATTACATAGAGTACTTGATGAAGATAGACTGGTTAGATGAAGCGGCCAATAGACTGGTGGACATTATCAATGATGATGGGTTCGTTTCTAAGGAGGGCAAGTCTAAACACCAGGTAGAGCCTTCTTACTCTGATCTCTGACACACTGCACTTAATTATCCAAGTCCTATGCCTGGTAATGCAGTTGTGCCAAAAAAATCTTTATACCTGTTAAGAAACATTTGTTTTCTGGCTATAGCAATTCATGCTGTGCTGAGATTGAGTATTAACTGATTTTTTTCTTCTAGTTATGGAATGAGCTCTGTGACCTTGTTGCCAAAAACCCTGACAAGGTGACATCACTGAAGATTGAACCAATCATACGCCAGGGACTGAAGCGCTACACAGACCAGATAGGGGTGCTGTGGAACTCCATGGCAGATTACTACATTAGAGGTGGACATTTTGAAAGAGTAAGTCTTTGTTGAACTGCAAGACATAATGATATTCATATGTACTCTGAGTATATAGATTGTAACATAATAATGATTAGCTCCAAAGTTGGGCTTTTAAAAAATAATGGAATGAAATTCTTATACAAATGAACTTGTGACTTTTTTAAACATTTGATATTCTTTGTGTTTTGCAGGCCAGGGATATATATGAGGAAGCCATTCTTACTGTGATCACTGTTAGAGATTTTACACAAGTGTTTGATGCCTATGCTCAGTTTGAGAAGAACATGATTAGTTCTAAGATGGAGAGTATGGAGGAGACAGGTGCTACGGAGGAAGGTCAGTGTCAATGGCTACCAGGAAGTTTTTAGAAATATTGGTCTGTGATAAGATAAATGTAAAGCATGATGCTAATTCAAAATGTACTATGAACATTTTCATTTTGTTATGAGTTGTTCTTGAGATTCAGAATTATTTGCTCTATGTCATTTTTGTTGATTTTAACCAAAATTTACACAAAGATTAATATCTCAAGAAAAAAATGTATATTTCCTATGAATATTTATTTTTTTTACAGATGATTTAGAGCTAGAACTCAGATTAGCAAGGCTAGAAAATTTAATGGAAAGAAGACCACTTCTTTTAAACAGGTAAATGAAATTTCATTTTGATTATTGACAAATTAACCTTTTAGTGTCGTGTAAAAATAATATAATAAAAGCGGAAATATTCATTGGGGATATTTAGTTGTTAAGAGTAATTAACAAAATTAAATCCCACACAGAACTTTATATGATTATACATTGAATAGGATTATTTTCGAAACACAATGAAATTAAATGCAAAAGAAACCTTTGACGATGACAAATTGATTAAATTTTATTCGCACAAAAATTGGTCCTTCTATAGTATATAGATTATCAACTAAAAAAATATTTATGAAATATACTTTGCAATTTTCAGTGTTCTGTTGAGACAAAACCCACATAATGTCCATGAATGGCATAAGAGAGTCAAACTCTTTGAGGGGAAGCCAAGGGAGGTAAGTATTAATGTTAAAACACTGTTAATTACATGCAGTCAATTTTGTTCATCTCAAACTCAGTGGGACTGAGAAAAAAGTGAATGTGATAGATATAAATTCAAAATTGAGTACATTGTTACATGTACATGTACATTTGTTTGATTTATGAATTTGAAATCATTCTATTACAGATAATAAACACCTATACAGAAGCTGTCCAGACCGTTGACCCCAAACTTGCCTCAGGAAAACCAAACACCTTGTGGGTGGAATTCGCTAAATTCTACGAGAAAGCAGGGCAAATAGAAGATGTAAGTTTTTTGTTTTTCTTAAAGCCAACTACAAAGTTGTAGAAGGGTATATTACAGCCCATGTGTTGTTCATCTGAAAGTGTATAGGTGCAAGGTTAAAATAAATTTTTCGACTTACCTTATCAGAAAGGACATTAACCCAAGCATGCTGTGCAATTTTGGATAGTTTTTAAAAATGAGTTATTCAGTGCAGTTAAATGAGATGTTTACTTTAATTGTTTCCTCAGACGGAATGTTGGTCCTATCAGGACAACTGCAGCTATATTTATGTGTAAAAGTTTCTCCTGTTAATATAATAAATAAATTCCTTTCAGGCTAGAGTTATATTTGACAAAGCAGTGAGAGTGCCATACAAACACGTGGATGACCTAGCCTCAGTATGGTGTGAGTGGGCAGAGATGGAGATACGACATGAGTTAGTTTCACTTTTCTTACATTTATCAGGACCTTCAGGGTTCACCTACAGATTTAGTCATAATCACTTTTAAATTCACTATTTTTGGGAAATACATTATGGTTAAAATCGAAATCTTTTATTTCAGAAACAACGAGGAGGCTTTGAAATTAATGCAGAGAGCCACTGCCCCGCCACCTAGAAAAGTATCTTACCATGACGAGGTACATTTATAAAATTACTTGTTATTGCTTCAGGATAAAATGCTTGCATAATTCTATGTTTACAATTATAAATTAAGAAGTTAGCAATTACCTGCATCTATCTACCAGTCTCTGTAATTCAGTAAGACTTACCCTTTCTGTGCATAATACATGGACTGATAGTAAATTACATGTGTATCCATTATTTCAGACTGAAACAGTTCAAAGTAGGGTTCACAAATCTTTAAAAGTATGGTCACTTTATGCAGACTTGGAAGAAAGTTTTGGAACATTTAAGGTATGTTTTTTTTAACATCTTGTATTATTCAATATTTGGAGAGTTTTGTGAAAGATTCATTTATTCGTATTATATAAACTGATTAAAACATTTTAATCCTGCCTTTTGATATTGTAGACCTGTAAGTCAGTGTATGATAAGATTATTGACCTGAGGATTGCCACTCCACAAATCATCATGAACTACGGCCTCTTCCTCGAGGAAAATAACTATTTTGAGGAGGCCTTCAAGGTAGGAGAATTTCTGTGCTTGAAGCGGAATTTATGCCACTCCACCAATCATTTTAAAGTGCAATTAAAATTTTTGGGTGTTGTAAAATCTTTAACTTTTTGATGTAAAAATGTAGAAATGCTGTTGAAATGACCTCCTATTGTATATCAATATCGTACTTGTATGTATTACTGTATATATAGCTACAAGATGATAGATATCATTTTAAGCATTTTAAATGGCTTTTTTTCTCCAGGCATATGAAAAGGGAATAGCACTATTCAAGTGGCCTAATGTGTTTGATATATGGAATACATACCTAACAAAGTTTATGGAGAGATATGTAAGTATTTTTAATAAATCTAAAGACATGAAAATGGAATTACATGTATATATCATTACCTGTCCATTGTTTCACTTAAAACATTTATATTTCTTGAACTGCTGCTACAATTTATGGGATAACCTTTGTAAATTGCAGGGTGGTTCAAAGTTGGAGAGATCCAGGGATCTGTTTGAACAGTGCTTAGAAAATTGTCCCCCCAAGTTTGCAAAGAGTAAGTGTTATTTTCAGTGATTATACCGTATAAGCAGAATTTTTAGCGAGGATTTAATTTTGGCATTATTATCGAGAATGCTGAGATCGCTAAAATTTAATATCGCTAAAATCAATTGTGTTTTAGTTGCAATAGCTTCTTAAGGGAGCATTTTATAATCGCTAAAATTACTTCTCGCTAAAATATACCAATTTTTAAGGACAAGTTGCTAAATTTGCGTCTTTCTAAAATTTCCACTCGCACAGTATTCAATTTTAGTAAATACTGTAAGTAGAGCTGAAACGAATGTTCGAACATTCGCGAATGAATAGTTTTTCGCGAATATTCGAATGGAAAATTTGTATTCGAATATTCGGTCACATGTACAATACAATGTATTTCATGCAATAAATGGTGTAGGCCTATCCACTTGTTTTTGATCAAAATGGAAAAAGAAGCAAACAAAAGCAAATACATAAGACGGGTTGTAAACTTTGTCCACGTGGTACTACTGGCCTGATAAAGACACGATGTCAGATTTATCTAATCATCTTCAAGCCAAATATTCAGCAACCTCATGTGTCTCAGAATTAATTTAGATATGGGTGACATTGACCGCCATGATTTTCGAAAGTAATAAAAAAATTTATATTGTGCGGAGAGAAATATTCCGGATCAACAAACGAAATATATTGATCAGATTTATAAATTTATAAATAATTGCAGAAATCATAAACAAATATACATTGTACATTATATTACCGGTATATTTTTTTGAGAGTGTTATATTTTAAATTTAAATATTGATTTAAACATTCACAGGATGTTTCCGGAAACGAACCGTTTTTTTTTTATTTTTATAACACAAAAACATTGTGAGTACCTGCTGGTTAGCTGATCGGGCGTGTAACGTAATCGGAATGCAATACAATCACGTAATTGTAAAGAAATAAAGAGGCTTATAATTGTTGATAAAGATTCTTTTTCTATTTTTTTTCTTGAAAATAAATGCGAGTCCTAATGCACATTTACATGTCAAATGGCTTGGAGCAGACGTTTATTTCTTACACCTATCTTATACTTAAGGAATAACTGTCTTATTTTTCGAATTCATGAAGTGATCAATGGATTGGCTTGTGTGATAATTTGCATAAACGCCGAAGGCGTTTATGCATAAAATTATCACACAAGCCAATCTATTGATCATCTTCATGAATTCGAAAAATCTGACAGTTATTCCTTATATTTACATGCTTTGATTCCGCCAATCCACGGGCTCCAAGCCTGCTTCTCTCTAGGTGTTGTCCCGCCCTGCACGTGGTTTTTTTTTTTTTGGAACCGCGCCAAGACATTCATGAGGAAATAAATTACTTTTACATTGGTAATTTTATCTCGGACAAAGACACTGGAAACGTAAATATATTGATATATAGTAATAACAATAGGATTTGCAAGTATATGAAAAGGCATTATAACTATTTTATTTAATTACTGAATGTTCGAATACGAATCGAATAACAGTCACGAATATTCGAATGTTGATTTATGGTATTCGTTTCAGCTCTAACTGTAAGAAAGGAATATGTGCAAGCAATGTGAATGTAAACAGCATTTAAATATTTTTTAGTACCAAGTAGTTTGAGCAATTCCACATATGGCGTGAGAAACTCAGAATGATCTTGTGATCATCCAGACTCATATATCTCATTTATTAATGTAAAGGAATTTTTTCCTTTCTTAATGTTACATAAACAACAAAATCCCTCCTTTGTAGGTTTTTTCTTGCTGTATGCTAAGTTGGAGGAGGAGCATGGACTTGCTAGACATGCTATGGCTGTGTATGACAGAGCAACAAAAGCTGTACTCCCAGAGGAGCAAAATGAGGTATATATCAAATAGCAACAGAGGAGGAAATGACAAAATTACAGTCATATTTATGAATAAGTGTTAATTTGATATGTTAATTACCAGTATATCAGGAACGACTAGATATGAAGATACAAATTTTACCATGTCAATGATGAAAACTGGATTCTTGATGACAAAAATGTACATATATTATAAGTAAATATGAACTGCTATTGGTTTTAATTGTAGATGTTCAATGTTTATATCAAACGAGCTGCAGAGATTTATGGTGTCACATACACAAGACCTATTTATGAAAAAGCGATTGAAGTTTTGCGTGATGACCAAGCAAGGTAAAAACATGTGTATAAAAATGTATTTTGGAATAATAATATTGAAGACATATGCACATACATGTACTTTTGATTTTCTTAGTATATTTAAGTTTAAATACTGTAATTTTATTTTCTTTAGTATTTGTATATGTAAGATATACTTTTGCTTTATATAAAATCTCCTTAATTCATTTTGACAGAGGGATGTGCTTGCGGTTTGCTGATCTGGAAAGAAAACTGGGAGAAATTGACCGAGCCAGGGCAGTGTATTCACACGCATCACAGATATCAGATCCGAGGGTCAGTACATGCTATAACCTCCTTTTTCATTGTAGTTGTGTTAAAATATTTAATTGTACGGAAGGTTAAGACAGGGATAGGAAAAACATGAATTTAGATCAAAGCAAAAATTGAATTTGATGAATGGAAAAAAAAAAACAACGTTGGCAATGTTCATTCACACTTTCAGGTGGCACCAAATTTCTGGCAAGCGTGGAAGGAGTTTGAGATTAAACATGGCAATGAGGACACAGTGAGAGAAATGCTGAGAATCAAACGTTCTGTACAAGCTATATATAACACCCAGGTCAACTTCATGTCAGCCCAGATGTTAGCAGTATCAGGGGGAAAGGGAGATAATGCTGGTAAATAAAGTTCATCGCTATTAATGTCTTGTATATTATATGTTATACTTAGCATATTCAGACAGTGCTAAATCAAATAAAAAAATTAATTTCTGCCAAATATTGTGCACACCAAATATAATACAGTAGTCCTTGGAAAATTACGTGCAGTGTAATCAGAGAAACTAATAAGATGCAGTGCATTTTGTGAACATATTTAATATAACATTATTTTCTTACTACTGCAAATTTTTGATGCACTAAAAAATTACAAAATTCAAGGTTGAATTTTATATATTGTTATTAATATAATAAATCTTCATAAAAATCATTGATACTTGATTTTATGATACTAGGGGAGGCTGCAGAGAAAGACAATATGCAGAAGCTGGAAGAGAGAGCTAGACAGCTGGCCGAGGAATCTGTTAAAGACCAGGCTAAGCCTGATAAAGGCATTCTGTTTGTCCGGTAACTCGTAATAACTACACATGATATTAAACAAAAGTAAAGTTTGTGATATTGGTAAGGCAAACTTTGGGACAGAAAAGTCACCTATTTAAAATAATTTTCAGCTGTAAGCAGAAAATCTTCTTTTTGAGGAAAAAAAATGCATTTAATTACTAGATTATATTTTATCAAAATTTAAATATTTTTTCCTTTAAAAAAATCACCCATTCCGCTTATTTTTGGAAGATAACAAACCTGACGTATTTTGTAGGAGTGACAATACACAGGAGGAGCTGGGAGAGTTGACAAAAACTGCGAACCCTGACGCTATTGATATTGATGACGATTTCTCCAGTGACGAGGAGGCTCAGGTGGAAGGTAGGCTCGCTCAGAGACTCAAGTTACAGTGTATAAAAACTAGGGATGTGCGATTTTATTGGTATACCGGTATATCGCGATTTTTTGTTGCGTGATATGTATCGTGATACGGAGACCTAAATATCGGTATTTAGTAACATATTATAAAGTCCAGAAACTATTCATTTATTTCTTCAATCTTTCAAATAACAATTTAATACAGAAAGTATAAAAAATGTTGTAAAAAGTGAAAAGAACGGCATCTTACCGTCCAAACATAATTGATTTTATATACATAAAAATTTCAAGAAAGTAAAGTTTTTTTTTTCTAGCATATTTTTTAGCAAAATAATGACTTTTCATATAAAATCATTGTGAAAACTGTTTTTAAAAATATCATGATATTATCCTGATATTGTGGGGAAAAAAATCGTGATATATCGCGATACGAAATTTCTTGCGATACCCATCCCTAATAAAAACTGAGCCTTCTGATTATGTTGCATTAATGATGTTTTATGAATGCATTTCTTGTTCAAAATAGTTGGAGAGATCTTGATTCATAGAGTCATAGGTTTCCATTCGAAGATGATGAAAAATGATTTGATATTTATCTGTACATATTCTTATTCAGAAATGGAGGTTAAAAGTGTTCCTACAGAAGTATTTGGATCTCTGAAAAAAGATGAGGAAGAAGACTGAACAGAAAACAGCCATAAGAGTACATGTACTGAAAAAACTGTAGCTCTACTGAAATTCATGTAAACCATCATATTGTTCAAACACAGTTCTTTTATGTATAAACTTATGAATGACCATATTGGCTTGACTAGAAACTCAAACAGTATGATGATATTTATGCTGAAATTCTTCTTCCAAAATACCAACCATAAAGAAGAATGGATTGCATATTTTTACATGCTATATGTACCACAATCAATAAATAAAGAAGGATATGAATGAGGGTGGTTTATATTTTTTACTATATAACATTTAATGGTAATGGCAACAAAATATACACAGTAGATACACAGAAATTTTATTATCCACAAAAGAAAAATCTTTTGAGCATACAAACTTTATTTTCACATTTATAATTTGCAGGATGATGTATAAACTATAATAAATGCTTTTTTTAAGTCAGCAGAAGCATATGCTATTTTGCACACGTATGAATTCAACAACTAGATCCAGTATGTTTCAAAGAAAGCAGATAAAGACGAGATTATGTATTAAATACTAGTATAATGATCACAAAACAAAAGTATTTTGTACAAATTCTGGCTTCTTGTTAAACTTTATGACAAACGTAATATTGGAAAACACCGTCCCATTTAGGATCGCCCCCGATGCATCTGTCAATTTTCAGCCCTATATCCATTAACAAATCAGCTGCGGACACTAATACCGGGGTATGTCCAAATATAACAATGTACCCGCCCTTTTTCAAACTTCTAAGTAGTGGGTGGATCATTTTTCTCGCATCCGCTGCTTTTAGGACCTCGGAATTTATGAACCTTACAAACACTACATCTGCGGTTCCGTCGGCTATTTTCGGTTCAATGGCATTCCCACAGTAAATTTCATCCACACGTTTTTTGGCAAAGCTAACCATATGTTGACTAATATCTTGGCCCACCGTGTGACTTTTTGGTAAAGCCTGCTTCATTGTCCATAGGAACTGTCCAGTTGAACACGCGGGGTCGTATAAAGTCAAGTCCTCCTTCCCAAGCGATTTAAGGAATTGCACGGAGTATTCTCGGAGGAAAACCTCCCCCTCTCCAAGCTGAAGAGCAAGAGTCTCGTCGATTTCCCATCCTTCATCCGGGCAATGAATCTCCTCCTTGTAAGCCGTCTGTAGGACGGGGTAGGGGAATATAATCTCCATGTGTTTAATGCGGTTCTGAACAATGTCGTGCATGATGTATTTTTTCTCGCCTGGTGTGAGCTCCTTGTAGTACACCACGAAGCCGTCGTCTTGTACGCGCTGATCAAACATTAGGCCGAGGATCATACTGGCTCTGATGTGACTACAGTGCAGCTCGCGGATTTTGCTAGCAATCCATTGATGCGACAAAATACGCCGTCCTACTAGGGCACGCAACATTCCATTATGTTGCTGCCAACTCTTCAGCAGGAAAACGCTCTGAGGTAGTTCGTCCCATTTCTCAAAATAAATTTTGGGAGGTCTCTGGCTAATTGCGTCCCAGTCAATTCCGTCAGAGGCCTTGACGTCATCGCTAATGTGACGCTCCTCATACGTCTCAACTTCTTTTAGAATCAGCTCTATATTTCTCTTATCGTGTTTGTCCGTTGTGTCTTTGATTAACTCCTTGAATTTAGTCTTTGATTCTTCCCACTTTCCGTCAGTGATCAGTTTCTGAGCTGCATAAAGTCTCTTACGAGTTTCGGGGTTGTTGACGTCACGGAATATCCCGTCAAAATCAAACGTGCTGTGTCCCTCTGTCGCGGTGGGCAGGCTTCCTTCTTTAGCACTCATTGTTGGTTGTGATTTTGTAGGATACTGAGGCAACACAAAGTGTGGACTTGAGCAGCATTGACTGTATGTAGGAAAAGGCGTCCTAACACGCAAAATAGGGAACGTCCTATATTCCACTGATAAAACTAAGTTTAAAAACCGTTTGATAACAGTATCTAAGACAAGGCGTGTGGTCTTTATCGATGTTTACTAGTATGTTGTTGAAATCTATTCATAAATCATTAAAAAAAATTGTTGATTGTTTTGGAGAGATAAAAAAAAAAAAAACTGTCCTTTTTGACAGATTTTATGTTATAAAATAAACTCTGGAATTTGAATACTTGATTGCAGAGTTTCTTTGATAAAATAAAATCTATCAGAAAGGACAAAACTAAAATGAGGTATGAATTCAGTCAGTAAGAAATGCGAAAAAAAACCCAATGTCATATAAAGCTTAGTGTGACGAGTACACTTTCTCAAATGTATCAAACTTTATTTTTAAAGTGCAGGAAAAAAACCTCATTTTCATTACAAAACCGTACTATACCTCATGTTTACATGATAGCGATGTTAGGGACATACATATTTTTAGTTCATCGTTCCGAAAATAATCTGGTTAACAATTTCTTGGATTTTCTTAAAATCGGTAACTATGGAAAATAATGATTTTTACTTGCTTATTGAGATGGCAACGGTTTCACTTCATTGGGAAATTAGAAAAAAAACCCTTTTCACCCATTTTTTCTTCAAATTTTCTATAACAAAAATAAACAAGAGGCTCATGGGCCACATCGCTCACCTTAAAACTTTGGTCATGCTGTTCTTTAACAATCCCCCCTGTAGTTTTACTAATAACAATTGTGACCACGCCCTATCTCCAGGGGTTATGATTTAATCAATTTAGAGTCTACTCTACCCCAAGATGCTTTCACATAAGTTTCAGCTTTTCTGGCCCAATGGTTCTTGAGAAGTAGATTTTTCTATATATATATATTTCAATGTAAAACTTTGATTAACCATTATGGCCCGCTCTACCCCCGGGAGTCATGATTTGAACAATTTAGAATGTTCAATACCCCAGGATGCTTCCACAAGTTTCAGCTTTTTTGGTCCAGTGGTCATTGAGAAGATTTTTTAATGACCCCACCCTATTTTGTATTTTTTTGATTGTCTCCCATTACCCCCCCCCCCCCCCGCCCCCACAATGTGTTTAAAATTGCTTTATGAGGTTGAAAAAACTAAAATTAGATTTAACCCCACAAATCTTCACGGACATTTTTGGACACTACGCCTGCGCTCTGAATTAGCGTGGGATGCGCCATGTTGCTTAGGTTAGACGGAGCACACCTTTAAGCAAATGCAGTAAGTCTTCTATTTTGTAACTCTGGAATGAAATCAGAGAAAGTATTTTAGCTAACATGAAACCTTTTAGATATTGTGCAGTTGTAGAATTTATTGAAAGTAAACAAAATCTGTGGTTCGACACTTTTTAACTGTTTAACATGTTTGACCACGTGTTTAAAAAATTGATGTTGAGTTCAGTACTTTTTATTAGCGGCTGCGTTCAATGCATTTTTGCAGCATGTTCATAAATTGTCCAAACAGGCCCAGAGTTTCTGAAAACCTACCGGCAAAAGCGATAGATTGATTGATTGTATATTGTTTAAGGTCCCTCTCGAGAATTTTTCACTCATGGAGACGCCACCACTTGCCGGTGGAGGGCTACAAATTTTGTCCTATGCTCGGCACTTAGGGCCTTTGAGCAGTGAGGAATCTTTTCCGTGCCAGCACCTACTGCGACACGGGGCCTCGGTTTATACGGTCTCATCCGAAGGACCGGTCTCCAAGTCCCACAGTGGGATTCGAACCCGCGACGTAAGGATTGAATCCTTACTTCGCGACTCTAGAGCAGACGCTCTAACCACTGCGCCACGCGGGCGACCAAAAGCGATAGAAAATCGAAATGTCCGATAAAATTCACTACAGTACCGGTCCATGTGACCGATTGTGGTGAGGGCTTGTCCTGATTAATTTATTATATCTGATCTATTGCAATGTCTTAATAAATGAATATTTTCAATGCAAAATGCTTCTATTTTTCGTAAATATCTATAGTCTTATAATTATAGACCTATTTGATGGCGCCTATTTATGAAAAGTGTTCAGCTTAAACAATTAAGATCATATATAATTTGCATATTAAATGATTTACTATGCACAGAACATTAGTCAATGCAAATAATACAAAACTCATTTTCAACAATACAACGAATCCTATTCATTAATCAAGAATAAAAAAAATGGACTAAGGTTTTTATCATTTTCATTAACCACCTATGCAATGATACAACTCTGAACTGTTCATATAAATGGTAGATTTCATCTTGTTGACTTGTTTACACCTCTCCAAAACCTTTCCATACTAACTAATTACAAATTAATTAAATTTTTTTTTACGCTTTTTAACAAGGATTCCCGAAACTTTTTTTTGATGTTGTCTCTAGGTCTTTTGTGAATTAAACCATTTTCCCTTTCGCTTATTTTCATCTCTTCTATTTTTTTTTTTTTTGCCCAGGACATCTGTCCTCTGTAAAACACCTGCTGAATAAAGACAGCAATTCTTTTTCCTCCTCCTTGGACCACCTCTGTCTGAATTCTTTTTCTTTGGTGCTGAATGTGCACAAAAGGATAAATTACCGTTATAAATAAACAAGTTCAGCCTATCCAAACATTACCTTACAAATATGACGTTCAACTAAATACTGTGAAATCACATATTTTCGTGAGGTCAAATTTTCGTGGTTGAAGGAAAAATGTTGGTCAGTGGGTATTTGATTTCGTGGATGAAGAACCTGTCTCTTCATACCTCGAAAACAACGAAAATTAACCCCCCAAGAGAATTAGCGATTTCACAGTAACAAATTTGTAAACGTTTAACATCAACTTATTTTTGCAATCAAACCTATGTTGCTAACATTAATCAATTACATTGTGCAAGAGAAGTTATTTGATTATGTGCATGTAGAAAATTTATGTTTTTCTCTACTTGAACTGAATAAAATAAATTTAGATCCCATGCAAAATTCCAACTTTGTTTAAATGTTACCTTTTTTAGATCAACTTTCTGAATCTGATTCTTCTTCGTCCTCTGAAAAGAACTCTAGTTCTGGAATCTCCATCTCATTCTCTGGAGAAGGCAATGACAAGGACAAGGGTGGATCTGGTGGAAAGGTGGCCTTTGCAATTTCAACTCCTACTATATCTGGAAAAAAGAAATATGTACAATATATTACTAGTATTTTTCAAAATGAAAATGCTGATTTTTTTTTTCAAAGGTTATGTTTTTAATTCATTGTGTGATAATATTGCTATTTTAATTCTGTAGGCACTTATCACATGTACTTACCATTAATCTGAATGTCTTTCAACTGTTTTCCCTTGAACCTGTGTACTATGTTTAAATCTTGAATCAGAAGTAGTTTTGCAACTTCCACTAGCTCCAAAATATCAGATGTCTGACGGTAATGTTGCTTGTGGATGTTCATGGTGTGGCCTAGATGGTCAACGATCCACTGTCGTTCATTTTCAGTGGTATCTAAACTCTACAAAGAAATGTTAAAGCAAATGTTATTTGGTTTCATTTATAAAGTGTTTATAACCACATACCACAATTTGTTAGTTACTGATTTAAAATATATTGCAATTTACCTGCAGCATGTTTGCCATGTACTTTCTCATATTGATTGTTTTGATGAGGTTTGGGTTGGATAAGCCAGCAAGTTCACTAATACTTCTGATGGAATCATATGCACGGAAAACTCCAGCTTATATCAAAAGAAAAAAAAAATGAAAAGAACAAACTTTTCTTGTACTACAGATGTTTACCATATGCAATAAACATTTATTTACTGGAGACTTTATTTTTTTTTTTTTTAAATAACGATAGTTTATAAAAGTAATCAATTTTTTAATTTAAAAAAAAAATCAAATTTAAACTGCAAAAGCCTCAAAGAACTAAATCTCATTAGAGTTAATTTTGGCCCCTTAAAATTAATATCTAAATTTCACTTTATAATATATAGATCTTTGCAGGGTTTTACATATGTTCTTTATTGGTAATTTTCAATTTGATGAAAATGCCATTAGTTTAAGGGGTCCCGACCCTCTGCTATCAAATTTCACTCAGAAAATTTAATATTTCTAATGTTGATTTTCATGAACAACAATAACATTAGAGCCACATGGAAAATAGTGTGATGTAAGAAGCGCAGCTTATTTTTTTAGAAATGATTTTTATGTGAGATCATGATATGAAGAAATTTCAACATAGAGAACAGAAACAGTAACGATTTATTATCATAACACTTAATTTGAAATATGAGGTGTATATGAAAATAATACTTAGTATAATAACTATTGAAATCATGTCAGAAAACATCATGAAGCGATGCTTCCTAAGTCAGAAAATTACAATGTTGTATGTGGTTGTAAGAAAAAATACATATGTGAGGAGGAGTTATCTTTCTTCTAAAGATTTCTTCATGTGAAAAAAATGTCATACTTATAAAAATTTTGTATTAAAAATGTCATACTTATAAAAATTTTGTATTAAGTACTTGAAACATTAAACCATTATTAAAATGGTCTTTTAAAAAATACAACTTATTCAATTTAAAATGCTTTTGAAGTAGGATTTAAATGTTTTATTGTTAAATATAATAAAACAATTAGTAAGAGATTGGCAAAAGAAATAGAAAGTAATGTTTCCATTTCATGTTAGATTTCATCGAATTGACTACTCAGAGGTCTAAATTAGGAAACTCTGATTAAGAAATCTGTGAATAGTATTCATATTTTGTACTCTGACTGTCTCTGAGAGTTATCTGTCATATCAGAGGGTCGGCACCCCTTAAAATATGACATAAAGTTCACGTTTCCCGTCATTGAAGACACCTATATTGCTTTTTGGAGTCTTTTACTTAAAAAAAGGCGGATTTTTTTTAAATAGAAAAATAATGTTCAATGTTATGATAAAGTTTTTCTTCTTGAATAAATTGATGATTGTCATATATACAGTTGAAAACAAGTAAAATTTGGAGGGAGTCGTAAACGAAACATGATTTTTTTTTTGATAGACCGTATAAAACTGTGTTTACTGTACACCAATTTTTATTCGCGTGCGAGAAATATCTGCGAGTTCCGCGACCTCATTTAACTCGCGAATATTAATCGCCGCGAACCATTCATTTTGCTAAGGATTTGTAGAGAATGTCTCCTTGGTCGCTGAAATTAATCGTCGCGTACTGATTTTAGACTTACGGATCGCGAATAAAAGATGACGCGAATAATAGTTGGTTTACTAGTATTCTTTCAAAGCTCTTTAGTTTAACCGAGCCAGGCTATAATCAAAAAAGTTGATAATACAAGGATTTAATGAAGCATTTTGTATATTCACTGATTGGTATAATGACTTCTTTAGCAAACCTAACCTAACCTTTAACCTAACATTGTTTCTGATTTACATGTATTTCAAACCAAATTAATGTTTATCTTTTGTTTGCGGTCGATATTGGGCGTTCACTCCTTCAAGGCACCTGACCCCAGCCTTGGAATTCCAGCGGTCCATGTTTTCAGCCAACTTCACATATTTGTATTGTTTATCAATATATTTGAGATCAATCACTGATCGTTGAATTTGTCTTTTATAATAACATTTCACACAAAATTTGAAAAAAAATACAGTGAATTGATGATATTTGAATTTTGCCGGTAAGTTTATGTTACTTATAATGTGGCTCCCAGTAATACTAGTAAATCAATAATGCACGCGAAGCACAGAAAACTTCGGAAAATGCACAGAAAAGTGGAATAGTCAATTAAGAATTGTTCATATATATAATAGTTCCTTTATGTTATCAATATATTTTTATTTTTGCTTGCGACATTACAGTATATTTCAAATCCGAGTTTTTAGAAGAAGGGATAGAGGGGTTTAATCAATCTGCTCTTTCTTTACACAGGAGTTCGCGTACCTATCAATTATACCGAAATTTTTATTAAACAAGCTAATTCAGAGAATTTGTGTCCCCCGCTTAGGGAAAAAGTAAATAATGCAGAGTTCGGGGGAGGGGGGAGTCGGATCCCCCTGACTGAATTTGTAGAATAGTTAAATGTATAGATGTATACTGAAGCAAATAAAATATGGCAATATGGATATAAAGATTTGATTACTTATTCTTTATTATGTGTATAGAAGATTCTTTTTATATGGAATATTTAACACACTGTAATGATGATCTTATGAGTTTGTACAAGCCACACCTCATAAATTTTTCATTTCACATGCTGAATATTATTATTTAATTAAAAAAAGTATTTCGGGAAAAAAAAAGATAACGAATCGTCTGGGAATCGAATCCGGGACATCTCACATGTGAAGCGAGAGACATACCACTAGACCACGGGGCCGCTCTACAATGAGGCAAATGATATGCAATCATGAAGTCACATACATGTATATATTCATGTTCGGTATTATCAAAATTTTACACAATCCACGGTGTTTGTTTTATTTAGCCTTAATTAAACAGTTCTAATAGATGTACTAAGAACATAACGTCCGCCGAGAACCTGTTTTATACGCAATAACTCTCCTCATGCCCCTGTGCTAAAAATAGCGACATGTAATACTATAAATACTGATAAAACAAACGGGGCGGTGCACTTTGAAAGGGGTGAGAGAGGTCCTAGGGAGTTTTGATAGAGAATTACATTGCATAAGCTCAAAATCTTCTTGAAATATCGCCCGGAAATGATAGTGTTACACACAGAGAGAATGTATAAATTTACGACCTTGAACTTTGACCTTTTGACCTCAAAATCAATAGGGGTCTTCATTAGGCTACAGGGAGTTGTTATGTAAAATTTCATTGCAATAGCTCAAATGGTTCGTGAGATATCGTGTGGAAACGAAAGTGTTATAGCAGACAGAATTTGCTTATTTATGACCTTGACCTTTGACCTTTTGACCTCAAAATCAATAGGGGTCTTCTATAGTCCATAGGGAGTTGCTATGCTAAATTTCATTGCAAAAGCTCAAAGGGTTCTGGAGATATCGTGTGGAAACGAAAGCGTTACAGACAGACAGAAAGACGGACGGACAGACGGATAAACCCAAATTAATATCCCCCACTTTTCAAGCGGAGGACAATAAAAACAAGCTAATTCAGAGAATTCGTGTCCCCCGCTTAGGGAAAAAGTCGGCTCCCCCAGACTGAATTTGTAGAATTATTAAATGTATACATGTATACTGAAGGAAATAAAATACATGTATGTCAGTATGCATATAAAGATTTGATTGCTTATTCTTTATTATGTGTAATAGAAGATTTTTTTATATGGAATATTTATCACACTGTAATGATGATTTTATAACCTCATAAATTTTTCATTTCACATGCTGAATACTTTCATTTAGTAAAAAAAAAAAAGTATTTAAAAAAAAAAAAGAGAGAGAGGTTCGACCGTGATTTGATCCCGGGACCTCTCACATTTGAAGCGAGAGACATAACCACTAGACCACGGAGTCGCTTTACATGGAAAGAAGTATATGCAGAACTGACGTCACATACATGTATATATTCATGTTTTCATGTTCGGTATTCTAAAAATTTTACACAATCCATGGTGTTTGATTTATTTAGCCTTTATTAAACAGTTCTAATAGATGTAATAAGAACATAAAGTCCGCCGAGAACCTGTTTTATACGCAATAACTCTCCTCATGCCCCTGAGCTAAAAATAGCGACATGTAATACTATAAATACTAATAAAACAAACGGGGCGGGGCACTTTGAGAGGGGCTAGAGACGTCCTAGGGAGTTTTGGTATAAAATTACATTGCATAAGCTCAAAATCTTCTTGAAATATCGCCCGGAAATGATAGTGTTACACACAGACAGAATGTATAAATTTACGACCTTGAACTTTGACCTTTTGACCTCAAAATCAATAGGGGTCTTCTTTAGGCCACAGGGAGTTGTTATGTAAAATTTCATTGCAATAGCTCAAATGGTTCTAGGGATATCGTGTGGAAACGAAAGTGTTTTAACAGACAGAATTTGCTTATTTATGACCTTGACCTTTGATCTTTTGACCTCAAAATCAATAGGGGTCTTCTTTAGTCCATAGGGAGTTGCTTTGCTAAATTTCATTGCAAAAGCTCAAAGGGTTCTCGAGATATCGTGTGGAAACGAAAGCGTTACAGACAGACAGAAAGACGGACGGACGGACGGACGGACGGACGGACAAACCCAAATTAATATCCCCCACTTTTCAAGCGGGGGACAAAAAAAACGTAATGCGTATAATAATATAGTGTTATTATTATAGGTATTACGTATCTTTTTTATTTACCGAAAATTTCGGCAAAATTGATAGGTACGCGAACTCCTGTGGTTCTTTATGGACTACCTCACAGTCATTTGTGGCCTTGGTCAACTCGGTCAAACACCGATGAAATGATTGGATGAATACAGATAAGGGTCAAACTAGATCACGAGATCCCAAATGAAGCATGTTATTTATTTAGGGATTTCTATTAATCTGAAAGTTATCAAGCGCACTTTAACAGTATGCAGGAAGTAGACAACTGGTTTGGAGCACGCGTAGTCTCCATATCCAGGAAAACCCACTTTTAATATAGTCACATGAAAGAAAAACACTTTTCAACAGACTTAGGATCATTCATGTATGTATGTGTTTACTTAAATACATTGAGATGTTATGAAAGTATCAATACATTAACGATAACACATATCGTAATATAATTGAAATGTTTTAGAACTGATTTTATTGAGTAAGATTACCTTAATTCATATCCAGGAAGTCGTCAATACTAAATAGGCTAATTTTGTTTAGTTTCTCTCTTATGTAATCTTTTTTCTCTATAACAGTACTCGCTTCAAAATAAAACAATATTTTTATTTAATTGGAATTTAATTTACTAGAATTTAATCATTTCAGGTGTCAAATACCAAAGCCATAAGACATGGCACATGCTAGTTTTACTTCTGAGGATGACCAGTTGCGAGATAAATGCTTTTTGTCCCACTTTGCAGAAATTTTATCAAAGGTGAACAACGATGGGAATAAAGTGTTTATAGATGCATTGTCACTCATGGAGTTTACTTGTCTAAAACTACATCATGATGAAATAGCAGGTGGACTATATTCTGAGTGTCACTATGTAGGTTCAGTGGGGGAAGGCATCTCAGGTTTAGATATTTTTTCAAACAATTCAGATATAGACATAATGTTTGTGATGAAATCAGTACATGTAGTTGAAAGACGTCCGATAAAAACAAATAAAAAATGCGAACAACTTCTGAAGATGATCGACGCTGATACGACACCTGGTTATGTCAAACTGAAAATACTAGAAAATGAAATTGATGAAAACAATGCGATGAAAGAAGACGAATTCCTTCCTAACTCGATTGTACAAAAAACTTTCCAAGCATATGGCAATGCATCGAACGCTGGACTACTGAGCCGCATGGTTGAACTTCTTGGAGATAAAATGACCATCAATTGGTTTGTTAACGGTCCTTCTTGTTCAACAAATTTGGAAACAGGCAATCGAAACATACTGACAAATAGATTAGTATGGATCGAGTCTGTAGATTGTGTTATAGGATTAAAATGTAACGAATGGCCTGAAATAGCTGACGAATGGATCGAAAGAAACAGAGAGTACAACTGGCCTTCAGGAGACCTCATAGAAAAAGCAGTTTCTTTGGGATGCTATGTTGTCCCAATTGGTGGTCGTCAGAGTATAACTCAGGACCTCGAATGGCGCATATCTTTTGTTCTAGCAGAAAGACTTCTGGTTCGAAATATGAAATACATGCAACTTTTCGTATATTCCTTGTTAAAATCTATCAGAAAGGAGATATTTGGGGAATTTTCCATTATAATATCGTCCTACATTATTAAAACGGTTGTTTTTTGGGTAATGGAAGAAAACGACGCACCATCCTGGAAACCAGAGCATGTGCTTAACTATGTCCAAATCTGTTTTCAAAAATTGTTGGAATTTTTAGAAGACGATTTTTGTCCTAATTACTTCATGAGAAAATGTAATTTGTTCCATTTGAAATATTCTGATAATGAAAAAATACGTTAATTCGTTTAGTCAAAGAATTTATAACGTCTCCAAATTTTTTGAGATCGTTGTGTTCTCTTAATGCTATAGAAAACGTTCGAAGAAACATATACGGTTTATGTCGTATACCGGTAATATTTAGTACTTATATGAACTATGTAAAAGATATCCGCGATACTTTGGTTTTTAGATATATTTCAGAAGATGTAATTAATCGTTTTGCAGACAGCATGGTTAATCGTTCAGAGGAGTCGGATGCTAATATTGCTATTAAATCCATAACTTTGGTACTCAAAGCTATGAAAAAGAACAAAGAAAATTTCTCACCCCTTCTGAAAGAGACAATCACAGGACATTTTTCTTGCTTGCAGATTCGCTCTGTGTGCGCTGCGACTCATCACAATAAGAAGGCTTTGTCTGAGCCATTTACACTTCAACAGCGATTTGATGTTGTTCATTATTTGATTGAAAATTCGAAGTTGAAGGTAGAAAGTCTTACTTTTGGAGAAGTTGCACAACTAGCCCATGTATTTTTTTCGTTTGGATGTATCAGGAATTGTTTGGATATATTAACGCCAGCGCTGGATAATATGATAAAAACACCACAAACTAGAGGTACTGTGAGCGATGAGCTCACTAAATGATACCCCCCGCCTCCCCTATGGTTATAAGTGGTGAAAAAGTCCATGTTTTCCTGTGGCCGGGAAACCCAAAATATGTGTCGGATCAAAAAGTAAAATAGGAGGTGCACAATGGCAATATGTAATAAAGATTCTGTGAAAGTTTCATCAAATTTCATTCAGTGGTATGAGAGGAGTTACGGATAAGAGATGGGTACCCCAAAGCGTAACAGACGGACGGACAGACAGACAGACGGACGGACGGACGGACGGACGTACAGACGGACGGACGGACGGACGGACGGAATTAACGATTACTATATACCCTCCCGCTTTTCAAGCGGGGGGTATAATAAGAATAGATAACTTCATGTCAATATTTGAAATCACAGCCTCATCTTTATTCACTTCTGAAGGAAACGTGGCTCTAACTTCGCCATATCGCCCAATGCTACTTATACAACTCTATCCATTTGAATTTCAAATGCTTACTAAGGACATTCAAATTGAAATGCTGGCATTGAAAATACAGCAAGACTTTTACTCAGAGGTGTTGAAACCTGGATTTACATTTAAAGTTACCGTGGACCCCGTGGTTTACGCTTGTTATTTGAAATTCAAATGTCTTCGCAATTTAGGAGACAACATTGGATCGTGCGTTGCCCTAAACCTGTTTGGAGAATTTGTACTCCAAAAAGTATCACATCGGTACATTGCTCTGAGTCTTCTCGGATGCTGCTTAAATGAAAATGGGTATACTGATAAAGCCTTTAAAATGTTTGCTCGGTCTTTCCGCGAGAATAAAGGAAGATTAGCAACACTTTACCATGTGGCAATAATGCTCAACTGTGAATTTGCTACATACATGTAAGTTACTAGTGAATATCTTGAAATAAAAACCCATTAAAATAAATTGAGCTTACGAAAAAGATGCCGTCGATGGATATACAGAACTTTATATAAATTCTAGTACGGAAAGTGTACACCCATGAAGATAAGATTAATATTTGCTATAGCAAGACAGAAAAGTGCCAAATGTTTAGTATTAAAGAGTAAATGAAGTGTGCATTTCGATGCTAAAAGCTGTGATTTGTAAAAGTTGGCAATTATGTTTCATTTACAACTTTTTAAGATCTTGAATATTGCAACAATGCCTCTGGCAAGTCAAACTTTGAAACATTTGAGCATTTGTATTGTGTGATTTCCATTCGTATTGTTATTTTTCCATTTGTATTGTAATTTTTCCCATTTGTATTGTAATTTCCATTTGTATTGTATAATTATGTATTGTATGTTTTATATGTTTTGTACAAATCTCCTTGCATTTTATTATATTGATTTCCTATTTGAATTATTTAACATTTTATTCTACTACATTTTTAAATTATACCCCCGCTTGAAAAGCGGGAGGGTATATAGTAATAGGTATGTCCATCCGTCTGTCTGTTACGCTTTGGGGGTACCTATCTCTTATCCGCAACTCTCTCAAACCACTGAATGAAATTTAATGAGACTTTCACAGAATCTTTGTCATACGTATAGTGACATTGTGCACCTCATATTTCACTTTTTGATTTGACACACATTTTGGGTTTCCAGAGCAAATCATGACACTGCCATTTTTTCTATATTATTGAAGGGTGCCCATTTCTTATCCACAACTCCTCCTATACCACAGAATAAAATTAAATGATACTTTCACAGATTCTTTATTACATAATTTCATTGTGCACCTCCTATTTTAGTTTTTGATCTGACTCTTATTTCGGGTCTACAAGAGCAAAACAGGGACGTTGTCTTTATAATCATATGGGAGGCGGGGGTATCATTTAGTGAGCTTGTTGCTCACAATATCTCTAGTTTTAATTGTATAAATTTTTATTTGTATTATAAGATAATTGTTTTATTTGTGTCCTGTCTGATTATACGATGCAAATGGAAAAGATCGAATATTCAACATTTGACATGATATACTGTAAATCATTTTTTTTATTCGCGAGAACTTTATTTTTGCGTAATTACGCGAGACAGTGTAATCGCAAAAAAATCATTCTCGTGTATATTATTATTATTAAAGATTTTATATAGCAATAACCATAATTTTGTTTCGCTATTAAAGAGACAATGACTATCTCGCGAAAATAAAGTTTTGCGAAAATATAGTGATTTACAGTACATGCATGGGCTAGTTGTGCAACTTCTCCAAAGGTAAGATGCTCTACCTGCAACTTTGCATTTTCAATTAAATCATGAACAACATTAAATCGCTGTTGAAGTGTAAAGTGCTCCGACGAATCCTGCATGTTGAGATAACATCCTTTTGTATTTGTATTGTTTACTCTAAAGTTGACATGAAAAATGCTTAAGTTTCTGATTGACAATATCGATGAGGTTTTAGGAGTCCAGATCTTCCAGTTATAAATTTCTTGCCAGATACATCACATTTTGTGAGTGCAGAAAGGTCAAATAATTGGTTTGAACATATTCTATTGTATAAATACTATACAAATGGTTCTAACAACTTACTAGGTTCTCACCATACAACTGTCAATATATATACATAGGGAAAATAAGTGAAAAGGAATATTGATGTACAAACAAGTTTGTTAAATTGAAACATACATTTGTTACATATGATAAATATATAATTATATAGAGTGTAAGTGTTAGGCAGTAATAATTAATTAAAGTCAAATAATTGATTATGCGAAGCAATTTGAAACTTTTTCTTAGTCACAATTTAAAAGTGTATTTTTTAAAATAGACTTATAGTTTATAGTTTATTTTGTTCCATGCTTTATTTGGATGAAAATATTTGAGGGAAAACGTTGAAGATGTAATTTTTTATTGAGACACAGATTTCAGTGCAAAAAGGTACTGTAGCGCTAAAAAATGCAAATTGACCCCATATTTTGATTTGATTTTTAATTAGGCTTTGTGTGTAGAAAGTAAAAATATACTAGATATGTAAAGTTAGCTACTAGTAACTGGCTACGACAAGTGGTAAAGTTAGCTACTAGTAGCTGGCTACGAGAAGAAAGTTAAGTTGGCTACTAGTAACTGGCTACTAGTAGCGAGCTACGACAAATGGTAAAGTTAGCTACTAGTAGCTGGTTACAATAAGTAAATAAAGTTGGCTATTAGTAATTGGCTACCAGTAACTGACTTGAACATTCTAGTAGTCTAACTTTTGTATTAAACTATGCTAATTTGGGAGAAATTATCTGGCACTAAAGTTACCAAGATATCTTTATTAATAAACTCAGCTACTAGTACCATTAAAGGTGTGCAATTTTGGGAGATAAATGTTGTTATTATACAAATAACTGGATTTTTACACCGCTGATATCCACTGATATTGTTGATAAAAACAATCTCTGAGCTTTTCCACATGATCTGGCACTAAAGTTAACAAGATATCGTTAGTAATAAACTCAGCTACTAGTACCTTTTGTTTAAAATTCTGCAATTTTGTGAGACAAAAGTTGATATTCCAGAAGTAGCTGGATATTTACACCGCTGATATCAACTGATATTGTTGATAAAAACAATCTATGAGCTTTTCAACATGATCTGGCACTAAAGTTACCAAGATATCGTTATTAATAAACTCAGCTACTAACATGTTTAAAACTACACTATGATCAATCAACAGGTGGGCCATATTCTGAGTGTCACTTTGTAGGTTCCGGAGGAGAAGGCATTGCAGGTTTAGATATTTTTTCAAACAACTCAGATCTAGACATTATGTTTGTGATGAAATCAGTGCATGTAGTTCAAAGACATCCAATGAAAGCAAATGAAAACTGCGAACAACTTCTCGAGATGAACGATGTTGATACAATGCTAGGGAAGGAAACTAATAAAAGCTCTGCGATAAAAAAAGATGAATTCCTTCTCAACTCATTTATACGAAACGCTTTCAAAGCATATAGCACCGCATCTAATGCCAGACTCCAAAGCCGCATGTCCGAACTTCTCGGAAATAAAATGAACATAAGCTGGTTTGACAATGGTCCTTCTTGTTCAACAAATTTGGAAGCGGGGAAACCAAAATATACTGACAAATAGAACGATATGGATCAAATCTTTGGACTTTGTTATAGGATTAAAATGTAATGAATGGCCTGAAATAGCTGACGAATGGATTGAAAGAAACAGAGAGTACAACTGGCCCTCAGGAGATCTCATAGAAAAAGCAGTTGCCTTAGGATGCTATGTAGTGCCAATCGGTGGTCGTCAAAGCATTACTGAAGACCTCGAGTGGCGCATATCTTTTGTTCTAGCAGAAAGACTTCTGGTTCGAAATATGAACTGTATGCAACTTTTCGTGTATTCCTTGTTAAAATCTATCAGAAATGAGATATTTGGGGAATTTTCCAGTATAATATCGTCCTACATTATTAAAACGGTTGTTTTTTGGGTAATGGAAGAAAGCGGTGTACCATCCTGGAAACCAGAGCATGTGCTTCACTATGTCCAAATCTGTTTTCAAAAATTATTGGAATTTTTAGAAGATGATTTTTGCCCAAATTACTTTATGAGAAGGTTACCATGGACCCCGTGGTATACGCTTGTTATATGCAATTCAAATGTCATCGCATTTTAGGAGACAACATAGGATCATGCGTTGCCCTAAGACTGTTTGGAGAATTTGTACTCAGAAAAGTATCACATCGGTACATTGCTCTGAGTCTTCTTTGGTGCTGCTTAAATGAAAATGGATACCCGGAAGAAGCCGTTAAAATGTTTGCTCGATCTTTCCGCGAGAAGAAAGAAAGATTAGCAACTCTTTACCATTTGGCAATAATGCTCAACCGTGAATTTGCTAAATAGGTTACTAGTGAATATCTTAAAATAAAAACAAATTGAGTTGTAATTTGATGCGGTCGATAAATACAATATCAATGCTAATGTTACATTAATTCTTATACGAAAAATGTTTACCCATCAATATAAGACTAATTTTTGCTACAGCAAAATGGAAAAAAGAAGGGCCAAATATATATTATTAAATGATAAATGAAGTGTTTATAAATGAAAGTATGCTTAAAGTTGTGCTATGTAAAAATTGGCAGTTCTGTTTCATATGTATACAATTTTTTAATCTTGAATGTTGCAAAAAATGCCTCTAGTAAGTCAAACGTTGAAATATTTGATCCTTTGTATTGTTTAATTTCTATTTGTATTATAAAATTTCCATTTGTATTGTAATTAAATTTTTTCCATTTGTATTGTATAATTTTATATGTTTTGTATAAATTTCCTTGTATTTTATGATTTTCTATTTGAATAGTAATGGAACCTTTTATTCTGCATTTTTAATTTTAATTGTATAAATTCTTATTTGTATAATAAGGTAATTTTTTCATTGTTTCGTTCCTGACCTTTTTCATTCAACTTTGAAATATAATTTTTGTTGTGAAATATTATTTGGAACTTTTCTTTCATATCCCGAAAGTCTATCTAGGAATTACTCCACATTCAGGCGAGTAGCCAGAATGGAGTTAAGTGTTCGTAGAGAACGACAGGAGATCAAGGGGGGGGGGGGTGTTGATCGAGGCCCCTGGTAGGTCCAGCGCTGGTAGCTCCTTGGTTTTACCAAATATTTCAATCAGTTTCTTGCAGGATATATTATGTTATTTGAAGATTTATGTCTTTCAAACAAATTATCCCTATAGAGTACTCAAAATATGCTGGCTGCACAAGATCAGCAGTATCAGAGTATGGAGAGTTGTATGAAAAAACAACTGTCATATCCGACCAAATAGAGAAAAGCGATGGAAATGTAACGTGATAAAAATGGAAACATAAGATATACCACGAGTATAATTGAATTGGTGTATTTTGATAAGAATATTTTCCTGGTTTCCACAAATGTACCGCTTTGAAGAAAATGGGTGGTAGCAGGTGTCATGGAGGAGTTATATAAGCATCCTCTTTCAACTTGTCATTCATGCTGTGTGCTCCTTGTCATGACAAGGTAAACAGGGAAATCTGCACAATACATTGTGAAAACAAATACAGTGTGTTGGCTTGCATAAGAATGTATGGGCACAATACAATGTGTGCTACTAACCCGACGTTATCAGATACTTACCACTAAACAAACCAAACCTGATCATCCACACATTATTGAAACTAACTTATACCAGGTATTTTGACTTTTTATCTCATTTGAACTTAACCATTTGAGAAGATCAAATGTATTAAGAAAAAAGATTGTGTATAAACTCTTCGGATTCATTATCTGATCGAAGCCATTCATGTAATGTATGTATAACTGTTTTTTTTTTCAGTTTTAATGTTATGAATTTTGTTAACAAACCCTGAAATAATTTTTATTTTAAACAGAAAAAAGAAATAGAAAACAATCCCATGATACAATTAAAGTGAAAATAGAAAGCTGCCAATGATTAAAGACTTAAACAAATACAATTACATTAAAATATTTGAATGTATTTACTTAAAAATCATGGGAAAATTAATTAAATCAAAATATATTGTTTATCTTAAAATACAAGGTAGGTTTGAACCTCGGCCGCGACTGACCTTAGTCGAAATAAAAAACTGTAGAAGCACAAACTATTTTGTTGATTTGTCATATAAAATAGTTTCATGGGCATTTAATTTCGTTGTTTTGAAATTCGCCCTATTCTATAGATAGTCATTAAAAAAAATTTCGTTGAGATTTAATTTCGTTGATAATTGTTAACAACGAAATACTGTAAAATCACATAATTTTGAGGGGTCAAATTTTCATGGTTTGGGGAAAATATATTGGTTTGTGAGAATCTGATTTCGTGGTGTAAAAATTGTTCAGTAGTAATATATGTGAAAAATTGGAATTCGTGGTGGACATTAATTAATTCTTGGGTCTCTTCATACCTTGAAAATAAAAGAAAATTAAACTCCACGAAAGTAAGTGTTTTCACGGTAAACGAAATTGACTAAAGCACTAAGCAATCATGTGATTAATTGTTCACATATTCCGTAAACTGAAGATAAAGAAAAGTGATCCTTGTAAGCAATATAAATTGTAAACAGGGCATAAAAAGATACCTGGCAACACCAGAATTGTAATCAGTTGCTTACGGGAAGTAATTATCCCCCTATCGACCGCTCAAACCCGCTGTCAGATTGCTCGCTGTATTGATCAAATATTTATGTTGTTAATCTTCACTTGATATGAATCTTTTAACTTTTAGTAATACAACCTAAAGATTATCTTGATAGATTGTATTTTGTTAATACGGTTATTAACGAATGTAAAATTTGTAAAAACGACTTCATCTCCTGTGTTTTCAAGTCCAGTTATTTGCTGGTTATATATATTTATAAAAACATCTTAACATGAAACCAGTATGATACATGTAGATCATGCGGTGTCATATCTTCAGTTTATTGGGATATCAATTCAACGTAATGAATAAGTAGGCCTTGATAAAACGTTGCCGATATGTCTAAAAATCGACCTTTTCATAAAGAATTTTCTTCTAATGACACAACTCTTAGTAAGGCAGGATAATTATTTCATTTGTTCGTTATGACCTCCTTCTCTCTCTCTCTCTCTCTCACGTAGCTGATTGAAATATAAAAAAAGAATTTCTCACACATTCCTCTTGGAGATTCTTGGTTTGGATTCCAAATTTTTTATATAATAATTTGTTTTTACCATTTCGGCTTTGAAATATGCTTTTAAATTTATATATCTCTGCTTATGCTCCAATATCACTTTCAAGGTATAGATTATATTATAATATCCTATGAGTATATAACAATATCCTATTTGAAGAAGAACAAGTGATCTTCCTTTACAATTTTTTTGCGAAAATTAAAAAAGTTCTATTGTGTAAAGCAACCTAGAAGGTTAAGCGCTGTTGAATTTTGTTTATGCATCTGGATTTTTTCGTTACTACTTATAAATTTAATCTCACAAATCATTTCAGATGTCAAATACTAAACCAACAACAATGGAATGTGATACACCCAAGGATACATTTTTATCCCACTTAGCTAAATTCTTATCCGAGGTGAACAAAAATGGGACTAAAATACACATAGACGCAATGTCACTTATAGAGTTTACATTTATGAAAATACACCATGATCAATTCCCAAGGGAAATATTTTCTGAGTGTCACGTCGTGGGTTCAGCTGGAGAAGGCATAACAGGTTTAGATATTTTTACAAACAATTCCATATATAGATGCCATGCTTGTGATGAAGACAATGACTGTGATTGAAAGACATCCAGGAACACCAAATGAAAAATGCAAACTACTTTTAAGGATGAATAACACTGATACAATTCCTGGTTATGTTAAACTGAAATACTAAAAACTGAAACTGGTGAAAATACTAGTAATAGGAAGGCTGAAGATGAATTCCTTCCTAACACACTATTTCGAGACTCTTTTCAAAGGCATGGAAACCCATGTAATGCCAAGCTTCTAAGCCAAATGATGGAACTTCTTGGAATTCCTGGAGATAGAATAAAAGTTAACTACTTTGTCAATGGTCCATCTTGTTCAGCGAATGTTGAAACAAAAGATCGAAATATACTAACGAGAAAATTAGTATGGATGGAGTCTGTAGACTCTGTTATAGGACTAAAATGTAACGAATGGCCTGAAATAGCTGAAGAATGGATTGAAAGAAGCAGAGAGTACAACTGGCCTTCAGGAGACCTCATAGAAAAAGCAATCTCTTTAGGATGCTATGTGGTCCCTATCGGTGGTCGTCAAAGTATTTCGAAAGACTTCGAATGGTGCATATCTTTTGTTCTAGCAGAAAGACTTCTGATTCGAAATATGAATTCTATTCAACGTTTCATTTATTCTGTTCTAAAATCGATCAGGAAGGAGATATTTGGGGAGTTTTCCGTTATAATTTCATCTTACATAATTAAAACAATTATACTTTGGGTAATGGAAGAAAACGATACGTCCTCTCTTCAACCGAAGAATGTAATAGAATATGTCCAAGAATGTTTTCAAAAATTGTTGGAATTCTTAAAAGACGATTTTTGTCCAAATTACTTTATGAGAAAATGTAATTTGTTCCATCTAAAATATTCTGAAAATGAGAAAAGTGACCTTAGTAGTTTAGTAAGAGATTTTGTATTGTCTCCAAATTTTCCGGAAATCTTGTGTTTTTTACAACCAATAGGAAATCTTCGACGTAGCCTATGCAGCGTATGTCAATTATCCGGACTAACTGGTAGCATTTTTAATTTTGGAAGAGAACTTTTCGACACTTTACTATTTAAATATCAATTAGAAGAACCAATCAATCGTTTTGTAGACAGCATCGTTAATGGTTCAGAAGAGTCTGATGCTAATGTTGCTGTTAAATCAATTAATGTGATATTGGAAACTCTGAAAGCAAACAGGGATAATTTTTCACCCCTTCTGCAGGAGACACTAACTGGAGTTTTGTCTTGCATGCAGATCCGCGCTGTATGCGCCGCATCTTTTCATAAGATGCAGACTTCATCTGAGCCTTTTTCACTTGAAGAAAGATTTAATGTTGTTAATTATTTAATTAAAAGTGCGAACTTGAAGGTAGAAAATCTGAGTGTCAGTGAAGTTGCACAGCTAGCCCATGTATTCTTTTCATTTGGATGTATTCAAGACTGTTTGCATCTGTTTATGTTGACGCTGGATAGTTTAAAATCAACATCTCATATCAAAGTGGACAATGTTATGTCAATATTTGACGTTGCAGCCTCATTTTTATTCCATTTTCAAGAAAATAAAGCTGAAAATTGGCTGTGTCGACCAGTAATACTTACTAAACTTTACCCTTTTGAATTTCCTATGCTGACAAAGGATATTCAGGTCGAAATGCAGGCACTGAAAATACAACAAAATGTTTATTCAGAATTGTTAAAACGTAAATTAACTTTCAAAGTCACACTTGATCCTCTTGTTTACATTTGTTACATGAAATTCAAATGTCATCGCTTGTTAGAAGACAACATAGGGTCATGTTTTACCTTAAAAGAGTTTGGAGATATCGTACACAAAAAAGTATCTCATCGGTCTATTGCGTTGAGTCTTCTTGGGTGCTGCTTAAAAGAAAATGGACGTGTGGAAGAAGCCATTTTAATGTTTTATCGGTCTTTCTTGAGGACAAGGAGAGATTGGCAACACTCTACCATGTGGCAATAATGCTTAAAGATGAATTCGCTAAATAAGTTAATTTTTTGGACTTTTCATGTCCATCCCTGAAAGGTTATTAGTCTGAATTGTACATGCAATACCTGTGAAACAAATAAGTCGATGAAAACCATTAAGGAATGGTTAAAGGATATTCTATTGGTTAAAAAATAAAAAGTAGAACTGTTATTGGTGTAAGATTATTTTTTATACACTCCTCCTCACTTCTCCATGCCCATGGCACCTGATCCCACCTATGATGTTTTGGATGCGGATCCTTATTTGCACTGCTCCTATTTTGTATGGTTAAATGGACTTTTGAGCTTGAATACTGTTTGTTATCTCCAGATATTGCAAACAGCAATAATAATGAAATTACTAACTACTTGGAAGAGTGTGCAATGTAGATTAATTTTATATCATTGTGTAGACCATGTTTATAAATAAAAAAAAATATTCTATTGATATTGCTTGAGTTTTTTGGTGAAAAAATATACATGTAATTGTACATGTCTTCTTGATTTGAGAGGGTTTAGAGGTAACTTGGGTATGAACTTATCCTGGTCACTCATTTAGAAAATGTAAATCAAATCTAGCATCCTTAGCAAGTGCAGAAGAATACATCCTTAGATGTATCGTATATGCAAGTTTGGCCCAGGTAAGGCAAATAACACTTACGAAATAACTGCTTCAAAAAGTTTAAATTGGTCTCTCATCTCAAAATGTTGGTCAAATCCAGCATCTGAAGCGATTCTAAAAGTCTGCTCCTTAGAGGTATGATATTATCTTTGCAAGTTTGGTCCATGCTCCAGAACTTTTAACCTGGTCACTCAGCACCCATTAAAGGAAGCAACGAATTGTGCAGCCTTTTTTAATCATCAATGCAAGTTTAGTCAACATACCGGTATGCTTTAATTTGTTTAAGTAACTTTGGAATGAATCTGCTCCAAAAATTTTAACCTGGTCACTCAAAAGGAAAGCCAGATCCATCATCTGAACCAAGCCTGGTATGTACATCCTTAGATTATCATCCATGCAAGTTTGGTAAATATAAGGCTCATTGCGAAACTTTAGGGGAAATTGCTCCAGAACTTTATCCAAGTCACTCATCTGGAAAATGTAGGTCATATCTAAAAGGCTCCGAAACATTAACCTAGCTGGTCACTCACCCGGAAAATGCTGGTCAGATCCAGTATCCGAAGCAGGCCTGGAGAGTGCATCCTTAGATGAAGTATCATCCATGCAAGTTTGGTCAACATAGGGCGAATAGCGCAGTTACAGTATTAGGATATTGGACCTGGTCCAAGAACTTTAACCTGCTTTAAAAAATTCAACCTGTTCCAAAACAGTAACCCTGGCATATTTTACCTGAAATTGCACTATCTAAAACTTTGACTTGTACAATAAAATCATCCGTGTTCTTAATGAAAAAAAAGACATAGGAGGGTTGAAGTGGTGATTTGAGGAATGGGCGAATAGAAAATTTTGTTGATGAAATAACTGTTGAGTACAAATGAGACATTGTAATAAAGTTGTGTCCCCGAAATCGAAGATTGTGTCTGTTTGTCCTAAAAAAGACTAACTTTAACCATAACTTTAGATTGGTTGGAGTTGAGGCTTTTATATTTCACGAGTTCATTCCTTGCGACAAGGCTTATCATTGGTACTTATATGTTTGACCTCTTGAATTTGATCTTGGAGTTTGATCCATTTTTACAAAAAATCACCAAACTTCCTTGATCGTAACTTAGGAACATTTGGTACAACATCGTCGCAAACCTCGGCCAAAATGTGCGATCCTCTCCCATTTGTGGTTGCATGAGAAGAGAATATTTCGTACTTCATTAAAATATTGATCAATGTGAGTAAAGCATAGACGGAAAATGAACTTTGTCGCGACCTTTCAACAGCCAATCACAATGAACGAAATATTTTTTGTTTACTGATGATGTCAATGTTGATTTCAATTACGATGGAAACAAATATTGTCATTGGCTGAACATGATGTCACAGCATAGAGGTGTAAATATTCAAGATTACGACACTTTATGTGATCAAGCAGCCACGGGTAGGAGAGAGCTACATGCGGACTCCCTGGCTTGAGACGATGTTGGTACAAGGGCTTCAAACATATATTCCATGTGACAATATCTTTTCATTAATAATTTTTTTCCTTTCGACCTTGACCTTTGAGTTTGACCCACTTAAAAAAATACTTTGGCTTTAACTTTTGAATATGGTCGGTGCTTGAGCTTACATATTTCACAAGAATATTCATTGAGAAAGTCATTTTTGGGTGTCACAAAATGTTTTATCTCTTGACATAGGCCTTGGAGTTTGACTTGCATTAAAAGAAACCTTTACCTTTGTCATAAGATACCATACGGTGTTTCTTTTTAAAAAAGCTTGTTTGAAATTGCATTTGGGACTCATGACTCATGAGGAGTGGGTAATATTATGATATGAGATATCCTAGTTTGAGATCTCTCTCAGGATTACATTCTGGACGGTTGAATAGGACAGTTTCTGAAGAAAAGTCAAGATTGGAGGGGAATAAGAAGATCAATATAATAATCTAAAATGGAATTTAGATTATTACTTCCGTATATAAATGTAAATAAGTTGTCTTTGTTAGGTACTGAGAAGTTATTTAAGCTTTCCTACGATGCATATTTTAGCAAGTTGCTCAGTTTGGATCGAGAATTATTTTAACTTAAATTAATTTTGTTACGTCTACTCGATTACACATATTTCAGATCTATTAGTAGAATAGAAATAAAGTCCTTGTTGTAGTGAATATAAACCTACTCTTCTCGAAATGTTGTTTGAAATAGCCTCGGCTTTTATATTTCAAACAACATTTCGGGACCGGGATGATTATCTTGCGCGATATCGCAGACTTTATTTCTTAAGGTTCATAAACCCTCTGCTCACTCATATGAAATTTTTCTTTAACTTTTATGATTTTCCAAAGGAAATGTATGTGCTGAATAGAATATAAACAATTATAGCATGGCTTGCGGGGCAAAATTTGACAAAAAAGGTACTTAAACTTGACAAATTTATAAAGGAATAATAGACATTTGTGACATTAAGAGTTATCTCTCTTATCAGATTATCAATGTACCTTACATAAATGGCAACACAGGTTTAAACATTAAGCATGTTATATTATCAAAAAATAAATATTTCTAACTTTCTTTCCGACTCATGGCCCTGCAAAATCAAAGTACAAAACCTCAGCAATTTACATGTGTATACAATAATCAAGTATTCATATAATAATATAAAACACTAATCATAAATAAAATAGTCTCTCACTAATTAATACAAAAAATTTGCGCGTATCTTAACGCATTGACTCAATATCGTTGTAGTTTTTAATGTTTTAAAATACATAAGTTTGATTTATAAAGTGGTCTCCACTGAATCTATCTAATTATGAAAGTTTATCAATAAAATTAAAGTAATTTACACTTACATTTACAAATTACGTTTAGCAATCCGCTTACCAAAATAATGGAATTTAGGCTCTTCAATAAGTATTATCTGGAAATTTACTAAATGCTCTGCTGTTCTAAAAAGAATCAAAAATGCAAGTTTTTAATCACTGGAAATACAGAAATGCAGAAATCTCATCCTGAAACAAGATTAAAAAAACAAAAAAAAAAAACAAACCAAAACCCATGACTGAAAATCCAAAAGCCCCCAAACTATAAACTCATAATACACAACCTGTTGGTACAAAAGCACGGGACAAAAGTTACCAATACCTCAGAAAAATTCAAAAACCTGTGCATGGTCACCAGTCATGTGATAGGTCTGTACCAATCGCTCAACAGAGTTTTGGCGGGAAAATAATTAATTCAACAAAATTGTAAAATGAATTAACACAGACACTTTTAATAACTTTGTAATGAAACATGTTTGGAAAACTTACATTTACCTGCCTATATTCATAATTATAAGTGCATAAAAATGAGAAACATAATTTTAAAGTTATATACAAATCTCTGATAATCTACATATAGAGCCCCCCCCCCCCCCCCCGCATCCTTTTCCTAGTATTTTCCAAAACATCTCTCATTTTCCATTTTTCATTATAACATTTGATATGCCAGGAAACATCAAATATAAAAATTCTTTTAACAGGCCTGGAAATTCGCTTACTAATCTTTCAGGACAATTTATTGTGCGACTGTTCAATAACTTCCGGTAAAAGTGAAAGTAGAAAATGAACTGCTAGAGACGAATTGACAACGTGCAAAAAATGAAAAAAATCTTTGATTCAACAATTATGTTTATCAGTTTTATATTTTAATTTTTAAAATCATTTAATTTCAAGCTTTTATTTCCAGTTTATTATATTTACGTTGTCAAATCTGAACGAAGCGGACGCAAACTTGCAGCATGTGCTCTTTGGAAACCCATGGATTTATGTTTTTGTCATGAGACAAACACTTTTTACATACTATAACATAATTTTATGTGAAATTTCGACACAATGATTTAACATGATGACTTCTGATTTCGTTCATTCATGAACAGGGAACATGTATCGACTAAGCTGAAGGAATACCATGGATCGTGTGAGGAAAAGGAAACTTTCGGGAACAGGAAACCAATTAGATCCAAGCTCAAAACAAAAAATAAAAACTTTGTTTTATAAAAAATTTAAATACAACAGAGTTAACAAGTGGCATTTACCATCATTGTTTAAAAAAGAAGGTCAAAAATGGACACATCCAGTTCTTCAGAGTTTGAAGGAGAAACTAAACTGTGTGAAAGACAAGTTGAGTGATAAGGAAATTTATTCATGGCATGAACACACAAAATTCATGAACATTGCTGGCAGTGTAATATCAACTGTGAAACAAGTGATCCGTCCTGAACTGTGTACTCAAGCATGGTGCAAGTTTTATGAAATTCTTTCAGCTTATCCATTGATAAATCAAAACATTGCAAATCTGAATACAGTTCATCTTTGTGAAGCACCAGGGGCGTTTATAACAAGTTTGAACCATTATCTTGTTTCCAGTGGTAAGTGCATTGGTCATTGTTGAACTAGATGTATACATTTACACAATGAAGAAAATGAATTTAGGAGAATTATTTTTTATCTTGTTATGTCAGATATGAAGCTTTTAACACTAAAATTGGACCTGCAAGTCTTCACAAAGCAGGCAATCATACAGTATACAAGTACATGTAAATTTTACAATGTACTATCAATATGGTTTGACTAATTTATATTAAAGGCAAGTCTTCTAGAAAATTATTCTTGTAAAAGTATAAATATTGCCTAGATGTTTAAAAGGAAAACTCAAATGGAGCGTAACATACTTTTTCTTTTTCATCTAGACTATAATGGAACATGGACTTGGATAGGAAGTACTTTGAATCCTTACTATGAGGGGAACCCCCTGGGTAAGATGATTGACGATGATCGCTTCATCAGAGGAAGTTTGGATTACTGGTATTTTGGTGCAGACAACACAGGAAATCTGATGGAGTTCAGTAATTTAGAGGGTCTCCTTCATGTGGCTTCTACCATGGGAGATGTACAGCTGGTATGTTTATTCACTTTAGTGACTGTCATGATCAAGGACTCGGTCTCCTTAGAACTTGAAAAATAAGTAATCAGTCACAATGTGGTCATTGGTAATTTGTTCAACTTGGCATGCTTTAATCATTAATCATGTTAATTACATGATTATACCACTGATAGAAATTGTACAAATGCTCTTTAAATAGTGTAAAGAAATTTTGATTTAGTACGCAGCATTTGAAGGTAAGATATTCCATAATGGAATTTTAGTTTTCAGAAATATTAGAAGTATGTATAAAATGTATTTTACCATTCATAATAAATGTATATTAGATGAAAGGAATAAGTGCTTCTCTGTCTATCTCTGATTTTGATTAATAAGTTTAAAAAAAATCATACCAGAATACATCTTTTAATTAGTAAAACAGTGCTATTTACCACAGAAAATATTCATCTTTAAATTACAAGATGTATGTAAAATGTTAAACAGTCAAATTGAATATATATAGAATTTCTTTGATTCTATTCATGCCCAGGTCACAGCAGATGGCTCCATTGACTGTCAGGATGACCCCGGCGAACAGGAACAAATTGTGTCCCGCCTACACTACTGTGAGGCCCTGGCGGGGATTCTTATTCTCTCCCCCGGAGGCCACTTAGTGATTAAGAAATTCACCATGTTTGATAGTGAGACTATCAGTCTGATGTACATACTGTGCTGCTTATTTGAGGAGGTATTATGCTTGCTTTATATATGTTGTACTCGTTCCAAATTAGACTGACAAAATGTTTGATTGCTGTATTTTTGTGATCATTATCCTTTTTTGTAGATAAATGTTTTTAAACCTGCAACAAGCAAAAGTGGAAATTCAGAAGTTTATGTTATTTGTTTGAACTTTCTAGGACTAGGAGAAAGAATAGATGAATTCAAACAATTTTGTAAACCTTTTTTTGGTAAGTGTTAACATGCTAACGACTGTCTGAATCTGATTTGAATGCTCTGTAAATGAGGGTATTATTTTTGAAATATATTGATGTCCACCAATTTCGAGAATAGTCCTTTTTCCTCAACTGGATTGAATTTTCAAAAACAATGACAGACACTATTTTATATAATTCTAATTATGCTCTATATGGAAACAAAAGGAAATTATTTGATGAATGTTTTGTCTACAGAGGATGAGAACCACGACTTCAGATTTCCTGAGAGTTGTCTCCCTTCAGAGTTTGTGTTGGAACACATCAGAATTTGTGAGGAGTTTACAGACCTACAAATGGACACCATTAAATGTAACCTGGACCATTATCCCAGAGTGTCTGAATCGTACAGTCGGTGGATGGAGGACATAAGAGATGCCTGTGCCGATTTCTATCTAGACACGTATAATCTCCACCCTATACCCATACAGAGCAGAATGCTGCCGTATCAAAAGGTATAAATCATGAATAAAAATCACATGACTTCAAAATAAGCAGAAAGTGGCAGCCAATGTATCTGTTGCACTAATGTAAAATATTAAATGTGAGTTGTTTTTAAAATTAAAAACATTTTATTATGCTTCTGTGGTACAAATGGAAATAAGTTGAAGATTAACTATGGAAACCCCAGATTAAAATTGAAAAAAAAAAAAAAAAAGGGTTTTTAATTAATTTGTATTAATTTTGCAGATTCTGAATGCATGAACACATATTTTATTTTTTTTCCAGAAAAAGAAAAATTGCATGGCTTTGTATCAAAACAATTCTTTTCCTGTCAAGGAACTTGAAAAACCTAAGAAGGGAACTTTTAATGAAAGACAAAAGATGATCGGTGCATCTCTGTATGAACAAGTGAAATTAATTGATCCTTATAAAGTAGAAACAACAAAGTCATTTAATTTTCAGGTAAGAATTAAATTCTGAAAATAAATATATGCTCGTCTTTTATTACTGCATTTTCCAATTTGACATCTGAGCTAGATTTTAATTAGAGAGTTATACATGTATTTACTTTAAAACAAGGTAAACCTGATTTTGTTGTAATCTGTAATAGTCAGGGAAAGAGGATGTACAAGGAATAGAAAGGTGGACATTATCACATGGGAAACCTGTATTGAACATCCATAGCTCATGTTTTTGTTCTGGGAAGCTGGTGCAACAAATGAACCTTTTGCAGGTAAAGGAATAAGTCATATGCTGATGTTTTACATTTGTCAATTTTTTGACATTAATGTTTACATTTTCTCTAAACTAATTGGAAAACAATTTTACCGAGAACTAAAAGGAAATGATCCTTGTCACAATGAATGATGAAAGTTCACTTTACTTTTAAAACTGATTGTTAATAACATCATTTAAGTTTTTCTCTGTGAAAGATAAAAATAGTATTCTATTGCCTTCTGAATCAATCCAAAGATGGCTATGTATAACCAAGATTGAATGTTTAATTTGCAGAGGTACGAAAAATCAGATACAAAAATAACAGACTTGGTTGTTGAGGCTTTATCAGTATTACATGCTGAAAATCAGAGACCGCTCTCAGTTGTTGTCAGTGAGACTATCCAGGGGAACATAACTGAGCAAAGCATCCAGTACCTTGACTTTGTAAACAAAGTGAGTAGTTTTCCTTACGACTGACTTGCAGAAAATTAAGTATTTGAACTTTTCATGATTTATAAAAAGAAAAAAAAATGTTTGAAAGTTTTATTCAGAAATTGAACCACATACATGTGTCACTAATGCACCCTTTATGTGCACTTCTCTACAGAACATAAGTCCACATGTACAGTTGCCAAATATTGAAGGAGAAAATGTGAGGGAGGAGATTGTTTGCCATGTGATGGGGACTGGATTAATGGATGAATTGGGGTCACAGATAATGATATTAGAGGAGGCTATTTCTCTTTTGCAGGTAATGAAAATTCAATAAACATAATCCAGTAACATTAATCATTTACCTCCCTTGTAAAGGTAATGAATGAAAATCTGCATGAATAAACAGTTCATGACCACCATGAACTGGACATCTGTCAGAATAAAATTGGAAATTTTTATTAAAATATTTTTCTGTAAATAAATTGTTACAGTCAATCTAAATATATACATACTAATAATGTTGCTCAAACTTATGGTGAATAATTTCTTGCTTCAGAACATTAAGGCTGGAGATTCCTTCATTTGGATACTATCAACCTGCCTCCTGAGGTGGACAGCTGGAGTTGTCTTTCTTTTATCAATTTGTTTTCATAAGGTTAGACATCTTAAAACTTTATATTCATTTGCTCATATAAAAGTAGAAATGCAGGATCTAGAAATTTAAAATTGAGATAATCAGAGCTTCTCAAATTCTAATGTTTAGCCATAAAATATGTTCACACCAAGTACAAAATTGAAGGTCTCTTGAAGTGGTTAGCTTCACAAATGTGACACAGATTTCATTGAACCCATGATTAAGAAGGATTGCATGTTCCAGTGAAAGACTATATTGTAGTCACCTCCTTAAACCCATGTATTTTAGCTCAAGCCAGAGGTTTCAAATGTCAGGCTTTTACTTCATCTGCTTCCTCTCACAGCACTTATACCATCCTTCGCAACCCATTATGAACCATCTAGATTTATTTTTAACTTGGTTCACAAATCAATTTTAAAATTACTGTAAATGCATTTACTTTTCAATTTTCTATAATAGATGAGTATAAAATGCTTAATGGATTCTTTGATGTTATCTTATAGGTGCTAATGGTTCCCTCCCCTTCTTCGTCTCTAGCCCAGGCTTTAGTGTGTGTGCAGTACAAACCAGAAACTGCGTTAGATTTATCCCACATGGAGAATATCAAGAAACAAAGATCAAAACATGGAACGCTGATAGAAACTGTCCCAATTCATATACTTCTCAACAGTAAGATATTAGTTTATTGTGCATTTCTGTAACAAAATATTTTGTGAAAAATAATTGCATTTTAATATATTTTTAAAGCTTTTCATAGGAACAATTCTTATAGATGTGCATTCTGTTTTCAGATGATGAATTTGCACACTTTTTAAGAAGCAGCAATGAATATCTTATCAAAAGTTTCATATCAGAATCCATGAGGAAAATTCAGACAACAGATAGTAAAAAGGAATGAAGTCAAAATTTAGACTTCCAAGAAATGCTCAGTATTTCATAGTTCCAGCAGGCAAAGGCAGCTTTCAGTTCTTCCAAATAAACATTTTTATTTTTCTTTGTTAATAAAAAATGCTGCAGATTTGATGGAACTCTCAGTGTTCACAGAGTAGCAAATCAAATGTTTTTCATCTTTTTAAAAATAAAAACAGCTATTGCTGAATGAAATACCGGGGGTATGTTTGTCTTTTCATTCTGGAAAAAAGTTACGTTACTAGTAAATCTTTATAAAATTTAGATTGAATGGTATTGTAGATTCTTCACAGTTGCTAGTGGAGAAAATATATCATGTACTGTAAAAGCACAAATATTTGTGGGGGATAAAATTTTGCTTATTTTGTTGTAAACAATTATCAACAAAATAAAATCCCACACAAAATTTTATATGACTATATATTGAATAGGGTTACTTTCAAAACAACTTAAATACCCACGAAACCTTTTTAGATGACAAATAACAAAATTTTATCCCACAAAAATTTGTGCTTCTACAGTATCTATTGTCCCAGTTTTGAGAAAGCCAGGGGACATTACATATCATTTGTTTGTCAGTCTGTCCCCAAAACTGTTCTCCATGATTTGAATACATGCCAGGTATTCAAAGAGAATGGATATGCTTGAGAATTTCAATTTATTTTCATCATCATCTGAGCAGATGTTGTGTATATAAAGAACTCGGATGACTGTAACGAATTGTACACTGCTTGTAGCAGGTTTTGAATTTTAATTGTTACATAATCTAACGTAAAACTGCACTTGAACACAAAAAATACAGCTACCCAGGGTATATTATTTACTCAGTACTTGACATACATGTATACCCCTAAAAAGATTCACATTCCTACTTGAAATACATTTCATAGTCATCAGTGGGCTACGTTTAGCGTACTGTTCTTAATTAATACTAGTGACCATTAACCTCAGATTAATTTTATAAATCATCACATTCTGCAATGATTTTGGTAAAAAATTTTCAGTAGATTATTTATAGTTTTAAAATTACATGATTTAAAATCTTCCCATGCTGTTTTGGTTTTGAGGGTAAAAAATGAATGTTGAATATCAATGAGTAAATGACATGCAAGGGAACAATTTTATGAAGTCATCTCAGGGTTATCTTATAATATCTGTAATCTAAAAGCACTCTAGCACAAATGAATATATATAAATGTGTGTGCACAAAATACAATGCATTTTTGCACACATAGATTGGAAATTCCTGAATCCTTTTCTTCAAAATAGGAAATGAATAAGAACGAATGTACAAAACATCTGTTTAAATTTTCCACATTCCTTGGTGGTTCCATCAGTTCATTCCTTCTTGGTCAGGAGGGGGAATAACTTTTGCAGTTGATCGCAGTCCACTGGCTATTGCAGGTGTGTCATATTTCTCATACATTTCTTGTAACAATGAAGTCGGCAGATCCAGTTTGTTGATGTTGTTTTTCGGCAGATGCTTTTTAAAAAACCTTATACAGGAGTCCTTTAATGAGTAAACTGGAAAAAAACCAAAGCACCTTATTACATTCACGATATACTTGGGAAAACAATTAAATATTGATCTGAATTTGGAGAGAATATAAATACACTGTATATACATACTGGGAATTGTAATATTGACAACTTTTCGCACTGGTTTTATCGGCCACTGGCTTGGTACCCATCCTGTAGTAGGCTCATACACAGATTTCAGGTCAACAACCAGTCTCTCACCAGATTCCACATCCAAGAAAATCCAAGGATGCCCTACGTAAGTGTTCACATCCACAAATTCATAGGCTTGCAAAGTCTTGTATTTCACTCTTGCACCTTCATAGTTTAACCAAATAATGTCAACGCCTCTTTCTGTTCTGTTTTTAAATCGGACAAGTGAGCAAACAATGGATTTTTTGGACTTCCTGACTTCTACCCCTTGGTCCATGGAACCCCCAGGGGCTCCAGCCATCTTCAAGTTTTCTAAATGACTATTTTGGTCATTTTGGAATTTGTAATGATACCAAAAACAGTCCTTAAATGTTAGTTGTTCTAGGTCACTCTCATATAATAAGTTCTTCACTAAAAAAAAAAAGAAGAATTAGCATGATTAGTATCTTTATATAAATAATAAGAAATGAAAGCTAAAAGATACATGTAAAATAAGAAACACCAGTCATATATTCTAATTATTCTTATTCTAAGACTGAACTAGTTTTAATACCCAAAAATATATAGTTTTTGGTATGCTAGCAGTCTGTTCGTCTATTAATCTGTTTGTCAGATCTACAAAAACTTCAACTTTGCACAAAACTTTTGAATTTAATGTTTGGTGCAAAGGCTTTTATATTTCAATTGTATTGTGAATATTTCTTGTGGCACAACCATTCTTTGAGTGCCAACATTTCTGACCTCTTGTCCTTGATCTTGATCTTCTTTTGCAAAATTTTACCAAACTTTAACTTTAATCTTGGCCATTACTTTTAAATAACATTGCTAAGGCTTTTATATTTGGAAAGTATATTCCATGCAACTAGAGCTTTCTTTGGATTCCAACATTTTTTGCCTTGACCTTGGAGTTTGACCTAAATTTAAACAACTGAAGTCTTTCATCTCGGCCCTAACTTTTAATTGATCGCCATTTGGTTTTAGGACTCTCATTTATAGCAATTATTTCTGATCATGTGTCCTTGACCTTTGACCTACATTTTGTGAAAATCTTTTCTATAAGTTATACACATATACATGTATGATGTAGAATAACTCTTGAATGGTTGCTGGAGCAAGGTCTTTTAACAGGTTGGGACCAATCGCCAAAATGGGATATAATAGTCCATTTGGGTATAATATCCCAAATGGGCCATAAATTTACAGTGCAAAAATTTAAAATTTTTATTTTGGCAATAAATATCATAAATCCGCATCAAAACACTTAAAAAGGAATAACATTTGGTAAGCAAGTTTTTCTGCAACCCTACCGTTTCTTAGATTGATCCCCAAGAAATTAAGGAACTTCCGAGGGATCAATCTCTTAAACAAGAGTGCGTCGATTTACCCAAATTGACCCAAATGGAACCCAAATGGACCCAAATGGAAACTCAAATGGACCCAAATGGAAATCAAATGGACCCAAATGGAATATAAAATATATATGTTATATCGTATTCTCAAGTTTTTACTTATTTAAAATATAGAAAATAATGAAATTAAAACAAAAAGAGAATATTTTAATATCATTATTTTCTTCAATGTATTTTTTAAAATGCGATTTAATTCTATTTGTAATAACTGTTGAACATAATTGAATACAAAACTGAAGTATTTGATAGTTTCTATGGCCGTAGGAACGGATGGGGGGGGGGGGGGGGGGGAGGCCATGTCACCCCACCCCCCGCCCCTACCCCCAAATAATTTTGCCGTCATATAGAATGCTAACTTCATGTTTCAAAATACAATATTAGAGATTAACAGGGACCTATATACTAACGTTATATATAGGTCCCTGAGATTAATAATAAAAAAAAATCCATTTGTAACTGTAAGTTCATTTATTTTCATCATTTTAAATAAGTATTAAAATACGATAATACATATTTAATATTCCATTTGATTTCCATTTGGGTCCATTTGTGTTTCCATTTGGGTCCATTTGTTTCCATTTGGGTTCCATTTGGGTTCCATTTGGGTAAATCGACGCGCCGCCTAAACAATGAATGGGCATACAGGAAAACTTGTCAACCAAAAGTTATTCCTTTTTTAGTGTCCTGATGCGGATTTATAATATTTATAGCCAAAATAAAAATTTTAAATTTTTTCACTGTAAATTTATAGCCCATTTGGGATATTATATCCCAAACAAGTGTAGGGTTGGTCAAAGAGAAAGAAGACAAACTGGTCGTGACAGTTATGGCTTTGCATTGGAATTCCATTTGCTGTCTTTCTCAAAAAATTATCCATATATAAAAAAGAAAATTCATAGTAAACTTACGGTATACCACACACGGTCATTTAAAACGCTTTTGTCGTTTTGACATCTTTTCAGGACAGACTGTTTTTGAGGTTTGGCTAAAACCAGCAGTAAGTGCGTGTGTGGTTTTTTTAAAAATACTTTAACCATGTCAACACAAGAAAAATTAATGTAAAAATATATTCTAAATATATGTAAAATACGTATGTAAGAATCGTCATTATTTAATTGTTAGTCGATTTATTTTACTTTTTTAAGTACATTAGTTATCCTTAGGACTTGTTGGCATTGTTTACTTCCGGTTTTAAAAGAGAAAGTAGGCTGTGAAGCTTAACGTTGATGTAATTGAAAGGATATGCTAATTTCGGAGACAACATGTAATAATTTGGGTATTGCATCCTACGTAAATATAGTGATTTTTCTTTTATGTGTCGTTTTAAGGAACAATATTCTTCACTCCCAATCTTTGAGCGGTGGTTGCCCTACTTTCACTTTTCCGGAAAATTGGTTTCTTGAGCTAGAAAGACGAACCCTTATGTCAAATGATAAACAAGCGTCTATTCACAGTAACCATATTGCAGAAGTTCACAATGTTCCAATATCAGTGTTGATTAGACCATTCACATCAGTATTAGATGAAAATAAAGTGGCATCCCTCATGAAAACTCTGCAAGTAAGTTGAAATATTATGAAATACTCATGATGCTTCTACATTCTTTCTAGTAGGGCTGTGTATTGAGCCAAAAGTTTCGATACGATACGATACAATATTTTTTAAAGCGATATGCGATATATTGGATTATGAAACAAGTCCATCAGAAAAGGCTTCTAAATCATTTTAATGCATACATTTCATAACAATTCGTGTTTTATTACCCATTTTAAAGTTCTATAGTCTCATTGTCATTAAAAATAACACTTCAATTGAAACTTTTGATAACAGTAAAATCAACATGTTCAGATAAATTTCTCCTTGTATTTTGCAATAATTATGAAATTGTGTTATTTCCTTAGAAATTATATAATTATTGAAGGTTTTAATTCAAAAAAGTAAAATATAATCTTTGGTGATTGAAATTCCCATCTTTTAAACAGAATTTGAAGAAAAAATGTCTGTCCGATACGTATTGGAAGTTATTTTTCGATACGATATTTTTCTTGAATATCGATACGTATCGATATATCGATATATTGATACAGCCCTACTTTCTAGCATAATTTTCACCTGAGGTTTCTTCAACAGAGTTCGCGAGCATTTGCTCTGTTGAACAGGCCTCTGAAGTCCCATTGATTTTTTTAAAGTTGTTTTATTATTGATATGATACATCGATCAAATTCTGGGTACACTGTATATTCTTAACAATTCAGTCTTTTATTTTGTGTAAGGACGAAGAACAAGCAGACAACGTACCCCCGATTGATGTACTCTGGATCAAAGGCCGTCAGGGAGGGGATTATTTTTATTCTTTTGGAGGATGCCATCGTTATGAAGCTCACAAACGACTGAACAGAGAAACTGTCCCCTGTAAACTGTTTCGATCTACCATCAGTGATCTGCGCACGTATTTAGGAAGCTCAACACCAGATCTGCTCTAACAGAATTTGTATTATTATTTTTAAAATAAATGTGTGATGCAATGATGTGTTTCACGTTTTTCATAAAAAATCAAAATCTGATTTTGTGCTCATTCAATTAATGAAATAAATATAGTATGTCTTTTGTAATGTGTGTCTTCTGTAATAAGAAAGAAATCGTACGTGGATTATGTAAAGAATGTTTGATTGCAATTTCTACATTTTCTTAGAACTCATACATTTCATGTTATACATGTATTTTTTTTTTACTCTGTGTTGATTGTGGGGCTTTAATAGTTGTATCTACTTATCTTATGTATGCTTTTTTGCCTAGACGGTACACTATATGACTATAAACTAGACGGTACACTATATGACTATAAACTGATGAATATATTTTTAAAATAAAAAGGCATAATTAATAGATTAAAAGAACGGAAAATACTTCAGTTATTCTGTCTACACTTGTATGATGCAGGATTTGTTTTCCTTTGATATAATTAATATAGAACCTACGACAATGACAACTATTTAGCATTGCATCTTGACTGGTTCGCGGAATTTTGAATTGAAAGCCATTGTTAACAGTTACTTTCGTTACTATTTTTTAACTCTTAAATAAAGTTTAGGAGTGCGAATTATAGTTTATACGCAGAACTGTCAACAGTAGCTTGCTTGTCTGAAAATATGGGATGGACGACCATCTCAATTTTTTTTCAGACCAGCGAGCTACAGTTTTGCACCTAATGATAAATGTACTTTTATGACTTGTGAAACTTTCATGAACAAATGAAAAGAAAATTTTTATGGATATTTTCTGTGTATTTCTATATTTCTTTGATTGCCAATATGGCTCAACTCCCATACCCATGATTTAAACAAACGTGAGCATACACTATCTGTAGATGCTTCCGTATAAAGACTTATCATGGCTTTGCAGGTTTTCATCACAGGCGCTTGTGGAAAGGACCCCCCCTCCCAATTATAATATATGACCCATAGCTTGTTATCCTGTAGATTCTGAAGTGTACAAATTATGACCCTCGGGGGTTGGGCGGGGCCTCAATGGGGAATCAAAGTTTTACATAGAAATATATAGGAAAAATCTTTGAAAATCTTCTTTTCAAGAACCACTGGGCCAGGAAAGCTGAAACTTATGTGGAAGCATCCTAAGGTGGTATAGATTCTAAATTGTTCAAACCATTACCTCCGGGGGGTTGGGCGGGGCCACAATAGGGATTCAAAATTTTACATAGAAACAAATAGGAATTTTAAAAAAAAAATCTCAAGAACCACTGGGCATATGTAGAAACATCCTGGGTTAGTGTTATAGTTATACGATAGATTCTAAATTGTTCAAACCATGACCCCGGGGGGTAGGGCGGGGCCGCAATGGGGAATCAAAGTTTCACATAGAAATATATAGGACAAATCTTTGAAAATCTTCTCAAGAACCACAGGGCCAGAAAAGCTGAAACTTATAAGGAAGCATCCTAGGTTAATGTAGATTTTAAATTGTCCAAATTATGATCAGTGGGGTAGGATGGGGTCACAATATGTATTACAAGGGGAAATCTGGTAAAGAACAACATGTTCAAAGCTTCTCAGGTGAGCGATGTGGCCCATGAGCCTCTTGTTTCATATTGTAGACATGAAAAGGAAGTGTAATAGATATAATTTGTAATTCTTTTTGAACAAGCTAGGGGTCATATACATGTATTAGTATTGGGAGGGGGGGGGGGGTTCCTGTCCACGAGTACCTGTGAAAAATTCCTACATGCATGTGCTCCTACAAGAAAACTTTGATCTCCATTGTATCCCAACCTACCACTAGAAGCAAGCTTTGAACGAACTTGAATTTGCACAACCTGAGGATGGATCCACCTATAAATTAATCATGGCTTTCCTGTTCTTGAGAAGACGATTTTCAAAAAGTTTTCCATACACATAGTATATCCATCTAAATCTTTGATTTTAAGCCCAACCCCATCCAAGGGAGTCATGATTTGAACACTTTTGAATCTGTATTATCTGAGGCATCGTCTCAAGCCACGGTTCGGTGTCCGCATACAGCTCTCTCCTACCATAATGGGAGAGGATCGTACATTTTGGTCGTGGCTTGCGACGATGTATCTGAGGATACTTTTATAAAGACATGTCTGATCATGGCATTGCTTTGCTGTTCTTGAGAAGATTTTAAAGATTTTTATGCATACCCATATAAACTTTTGATCGTCCATAGTAGCGACAATCTACCCTGGGGGTCTTGATTTGAACAGACTTAAATCTATATTGTTTCAAAGCATATTCACATAAGCTTCATCTTGCATTGTGGTTCTTAGAATTTTATTTTATTTAATGACCCCATCCAATTTTTACCTTTTCTTCAATATCTTCCATTAGCAGAGGGGTTGATCCTTCTTTTGAATAAAATAAATCTACTTTACCTAAAGATACAGTCCGACATACATTGTGCCAAGTTTAGTTCAAATATGCGCAGTAGTTCCAGAAGCGAGAATGAAAGTGTAAAAATGTTTGTACAACACCGATGACTATAATATATGCCGACAGCGATAGACATAATGCTCCGGAGAGTTAAGCTGAGCCGAATGCTCGTGTGGGCTAAAAAGCAAAGAATTACAATAATTAAAATAGTTTTAAAATTTCAGAATTACACGATTTTTGATTTTAAGACTCCTGAATTTCATCGTAAAATGCTATAATTTACCATAGTAAAAACTTCACAGTTCATGTTTTATAATTTATAAACTATAGTTAACTAAGTTTAATATTTTTTGTTTGGTCAGCGTTACAAAAGTTTCCTGATATTTATCAAGAATACAAGTGCATTTGTACGTACCGCTGACCCTAACCTAGTATAAATCTTCAAGAATTGAAGAAACCAATATTTCGGATTTAAAACAAGTCCCCATAATTCATCAAGTACTGAAATTATCTCGATGTCCTGACGATAAATTACACAGAAAACTGCAGGGATGATCAGGGTTATTTAGACCAGTGCCCGCTAGTTTTAAAGAACGGTCAGTATTTTTCACTTTTTAGAGCAGAAAAGAAAAAAGTTCATGTTACAGATTTCTGGAAAATCTTTAAACATAAGGAAAACTTGTATTATGTAAATAATTAATTAAAACACAAATGATGAAAAAACTACATATGTAATTATATACCTGGTACAATATTAAATGAGGAATCAAACAAAGAATCATTTTAACAGAATTCCCTGAGAAAGCCTGTGTGCATACTGTTAATCGTAGATACAATGGTATACTAGTATATTGCCATGAATTTCAAGGATTCATGGATTTGAAAGGTTTTTTATATGCTTCTTGGAAACCATATATCATTTCTGAAGTTTAGTATTAAATCCATGATTTATAGGCTTCTATGAATTTAGTGATGTGCTTTTAATATTTTTGCAACTTTTCAAATATGTTACGTTTAAAGAAACTGTTAAAAAAACCCTTCCCATGTAAACTTTTAATAAGCGCAAAAGACGAAAGAACAATTATCATTGATTCTTTTTTGATATTTTGCAAATAAAAATTAATTTAAAAAAAACGATAAAAACTAGAAAATTGGTAAGACAGACAAATGCCAATTGTCATCCCAAACTGATCTTTCTCCGTGTTCATAGTAAAGGCGACCAATTTAGATTGCATGCACAGCTACTCTAAGTAATTAAAAAAAATCATCATGTTATCTGTTAAAATTTAACAATGTAAGGTAAAGAAGCATTTAATATATATTTTTTAGGACTCAAAACGGATTTATGTTACTGAAAAAAGTATGCCAAGTAATTCATAAATTATACCTGAAGTATGATTGAAAACAACGGTTACATTTTGATTTTACAAAAATCTTATTGTAATTAATGATTTTGTAATGATAAATTTCTATTTTTGTCTTAGTTTGACTGTGATTTAACCCTCAAGTTTGGACATATTAGGACATAGCACGAAATCAGTTAAATCCACTGGTTTTAAAACTCGAATAAAGTTGGCTGAATTTTAGTATGTATTAAACTTTAGGTGGCCTTTAAGAAAAGGTAAGAGGGTATACCCGGTATTATAATTACGATATCCTTTATTAATCTTTTATTCGTACATTCTGAATTAAATGTTAGACAAAACGACATCGTTTCAAAAAATTAAGAATTTGCCAATGAACTGAATGTTTTGAAGATTACCACATATTTAAACCAATTAAAAGAAATGGCAGAGCATTTCAGTCCAAAAAAAAATGTACATGTACTTGAATTTTCAAGCATCTTAATAAAATTCTATTGAAATATTCTCTTAGATTGAGAAAAAAAAATGCCGGTAAAGAAGAAGACATGTGAACTCTTGTTGATGCTCACCATAGGCCTAACTTGTTTGGGTTAGTTTGATTTAAAATATATTTTATCTAAATCAATGAAACGGATTGAACAACAGGCATGAATGCCTAAGATCGAGTCGATACGATATATTCATATATCATGGTGAGCTTGAGATAAAAGATACTACCGAGTCTGAAACATATTTCATATTTGGATATTTTACTTGAAAAAGACGTTAATGGTAATATAACAACCAAACTCTATGATAAACGTGATGACTTAATGTAACTTTTCTATCGTCAACTTCTCTTACTTATGCAGCAATATACCTTCATCACCTGCATACGGAGTTTATGTATCTCTGTTGATTCGATATGCAAGAGCATGCTCTTCGTATGAACAATTTTTAAAACGAGGTAAATTATTGACAAACAAGTTAATGAAACAAACATTTCAGCAGTCTCGTCTCAAGTCATCATATTTCGTAAATTCTATGGTCGATCCAATGGCCTTTTCAGCAAATACAATTAATCATTGAGTCAAATGCTGACTGACATTTTTCATGCTAATTGTTAGTCCATTATTTATACATTGAATTGACGACGGATTTTTCCGTTATTTCCCGATCATGACAAGGAGCACACGGCGGGTGTGACCGGTCGGCAGGAGATGCTCACTCCTCTAGGTCATCTGATCCCACTTCTGATGTATTGAAGGTCCGTGTTTGCTCTGCTCCTATTTTGTATTGTTTTATTGACTTTGATCTTGAATACTGTTCGTTATCTCAATATGGTAATCATACAAGACTATTGAACCCTAGTTTGCTTTGAACCTATTTTAGTTTATGTCTTTCTTCTTCATTTTCTACAGACATTTCCAAATTGCTACATTCATTTGAAGTTTTCATAAAAAAACTATACGGTGTCTTTACAGATAATTCTCTTACATGTCCTTGTTTTTCCTCTCTTTTCAATTATAGTCTTACTGGACACATCATTACTCATGATAAACAATGAAAAAATGATGAACTAATAAAATAAAATCAAGGTGTGAAAATCACGGAGCAAACGTCTTTCAAATGCTGAGAGAACATTTTTACTGTAATGAACTATACTTACGATAAAGAGTAGGCCAAATTGTGGAAAGGGGGGGGGGGGTTGGCACTTTATTTAGAATGGATAAAGCATTTTTTTGAGAATTGCAAATTTCTTTTAACATCAAAATGATTCAGCATCAGCTCGAAGGAAGTTCTTTGATCTTTCAGGGAAGGAGATTCCAGATAATCAGGGAAAGGAATTCATCATTGGATTCATGGAGGCCGACGAGGCTTGGTATGGAGATATATCAGATATACCATTGAAGTTGTTTATTACGACAGCGTCTGAAGTTCCTGTAAGTGTTAATGTTTCTGCTCCTATGTCCAAGACTCTTTACCATGGTGACCGATTTACCGTTAAAAGGGGGACCATAAAGCAGATATCGATTCCAAAGTCCCTTAGAGTAGAGGGAACATGGCGTGCAAAGAAAGCAATTCACATTGTCTCGTCTGATGAAATTGTGGTGTTTGGAATAAACCAAGCGAGGCTTTCTACTGATGGCTTTCTTGGAATGCCTTTGGATGTATTGGGAACTAAATATTTTGTTCCTTCCTTCTATTCAACTGCTCAAAATTTTTACCAGTCGGCCATTCTCATAGCTGGGACACAAGACAACACCAAGTTGAACATCAAACTGCCAATGGAACATAACATTAATATACATCTTGAAGGAAAAAGTTATAATCAGGGTGACTGGATCAACATGACAGTCAATAAATATGATACCTTACAGCTTCTTTGCCACGCCGATTTAACAGGTACGGTTGTTTTATCTTCAGAGAAAGTATCTGTTTTCGGAGGATCTACCATAACTTCTGTTGGAGTAGGAACTTCACGGGATCACATCGAAGAACAAATACCACCTGTCAATGTTTGGGGGAAATCATTTGCAATAAATCCATTTCCCGATACCAATCCAAACGTTATCCGATTTTTGGCAAGTGAAGATGACACTTTTGTCAACATTGATGGTAAACCATCTGTTCACATGTCGGCTGGAAATTTTCATGAGTTGGAAATGGACAGTTTCTCTTTAATTACTTCCAACAAGCCAGTTTTATCTGTGCAGTATGTTCCCAGTGGAACATGTAAAGATTATGTAGTTCCAGGCTGCCACAAGGGCGATCCAGCTATGACTTTAATTCCCCCAATAGAACAAAGTAACACATTCTACTCGTTTTTAACACCGCTTTCATCTAAAAATTCTAACTATAAAAACATATTCATGTTCTTTATAGAAGATTCCTACGAAAGTGGAATATTACTTGACAATAAACACATCAAAAGGAGAGCCTTCCACAATGTAGTGCACAGACACAATCTCTCTGTTGGTTATATAGACATTCTACCTGGTGGTCATACCATAGAACATTCTTCCAAAAATGTACCCTTTGGAGGGATACTTTATGGCGGTATCCAGTATGAATCGTATGCTTTCCCTGTTGGTCAAAGGTTTGCCACGATAAATAAGGTAGTTCTAATGATTAGTAAAACTTGATTTAAAAAAAAAATTGTTACTGTCTGTATTGAAAGTCCCACAGATGACTTTATTGAGTAAATAAGTTAACAATACAAAGAATAAATGCTCATCATATGATGAATATGCATATATGAATCTTCATTTCACCACATTTTCACTGCTTTTAGAAAGAATGTCGTCCTACTGTAATGACCATTGGAGATGGTATAGATAATGATTGCGATGGACAAGTAGATGAGGAGATTTGTAATGATCTACAAGGTAAATAGGTGAAGTTCTAAAGTATTAGATGAAACATTTATTAATTACTTAATCATTACCAAGACATTTGCTTATAATGACAAAGTAAAATGATGCGAGTGTGTATTCTATATATATTGCAGATACACTAGTGTATATTGTTGGTTTAATATTTTGGTAATTTCATCCATTGCTTTGTTGGATGAGTAAAGTTTTCAATTAAATCTTTGTCATAGAAAGCACATCTAAAACTCTAATAATAAGAAATCTATATATGGCTATAAAATAGTATTATTGTCAAAAAATTATAAATACTATGAACAAGTAATTACTGAATACTTTTAATGCATCATTAGAGCAAGTGAGTTTGGCTTTCTTTAATATTTAACATACTAAATATTTTTATAATTTAATAATGAATTCTCCTTCAGACGATGATAAAGACGGACAAAGAGATGAAGATTGTTTTAAAGCACTTAGTAAGTATATTCAATGGCGTGTTAATTGAACATCTTTGCATTTTTGTTTGAATATTTAAGTTCAATTCATAAATGTTAAAATCTCAAATGTGATTTTTCTGTCAGGCACATTGAAAATTGTTGATATAGCATTTGTTGTCACTTTTTTTTTTTCCGTGTTTTTATATCACTTATGTACAAAAAGATTATAAAATGTATTTAAAACCAGAGTAAAGCTCAATATTATTTTTTTCTTTTATTCTAAGCTCTCTGATTGGAATCTGTGTATATGATAAACTTTCAGCATATAGAGGGTTGAAAAAGATTTACCTAATGTGATTTTTCAGTCAGACACATTGATAGTGATTTTTATCGTTCAAAGAATCATTTTCTTCATCTGTGAACATATTTGTTTTTTAGAATCAAGTGGAGCAGGCAAAATATCAAATTAAGGTTAATATTGAATCGATTTCCAATCTTTCTAAGGTACAACAAAAACCATACCAACGACAACCACGACTACACAAATGTCAACAACTACAACATCAACAGAACAGACACCAAAATCAACAACCATAAAAATCAAATCATCGACAACAGTTACAACTACACCAGTGCCAGCAACTACAATATCACCTTACAGTCATAGTGGGACAACAGAAACACTGAAATCAACATCAATATCAAAAAATGAATTACCACCAACGATAGATACAGCTACATCCGTGTCCATGATAACAGATTCAAAGACAACAACAACATCACCTTCGACTAAATCAAGTAAAACACCAAAAACACCGGGGACAAATTACACAACTACAGCAAAATCTTCGACAACAGCGATACCATTGACATTAATTTCAGTATCAAGGACAGCTACGTCAAATCCACCAACTAGTAAATCTGCAGCTATAGCATCAAAAGGAACAATTTTGAATTCCAAGATGATAACTATTACAACAACGACAACAACTCGGAACCCACCAGTGACAACCTTGAGTTCAATACGCAAAGGTAGGTAAAGAAAAAAATGTTTTGTAAAAAAGGGATCCCTGATAATTCAGTTCTGTTTCCCCAAGTACAGACGATTGACGATCTCCAATTAAGTTCATTGAAGTGGATTTGTATACGATGTTATTATACAATCATTATCTCCCAAAAAGCATTCAAAAACAGATTTCAAAAACCTATATTTATATCATTATCACTTGTATATGTATATAAATAAATTTAAAAAAAACGTGGCTCATCTAAAATACATAAATCTTAGAATGTGGAAAGCTGTAATATAGAACTTAAAATAAAATTTGCTTTTTTGTTTCATCCGCAAAGTTTTGGAATCAAATAAACATTCCTATTTCTGCTCTTCTCAAATTTGTAAAATGTCTTTTCAGCAATTGAAGATATTGCAAATGATAATTATGTTTTGGTGATTTTGAAACGTTAACATTGGTTAATGTTCAAGAGGAATTACTGTCTTGTTAATAATAGCCCAAATTTTGGACCGGGTAGTATAATGTCAATTCTTTAAAAGGGGCATTACATTATTTATTCTTTATACATTGTCTTTTTAAATGTCACATATCAATATGTATATGTACATTTATTACAAAATTTATTTGTCTTTTATATAACAATATTTTGTTAATAGACACAAACATGACAGATATGAATGAGGAACCTCAACATCCAACCTGGCTTTCCTTTGCAGAGTATGGCATAATTGGTTGTGTTTCAGCGGTTATTATTGGAGGCATTGGTGTGTGTTGCAAGAAATGTCTCGGTCTGTTATCAAAACGCGACAACGACGAAGATGAAGAACACAGGCGAAAAATGTACAAGAAAGCTAGACAGGCTTTTGGGGCACCTGCTATCAGACCAATGTATATAGAAAATAAAAAGACATGAGCTATTGAAATTGAACTCTTTTGTTAAAATAATAAATGTTCGAAATTAATCATTTATGACATATATTTTCTTAACAAGGCTATCGTTCAAATTTATTGAATTTGCGAAATGTTGTCTGAACAAGATTGTTGATACTAGTACTATTGAATCACCAACTTATATGTCAATAGTCAATCAATAGTTCTTATAGTCATATAAGTCTAAAATTACAAACAGATCTTTATCTGCGGGGCTACCCTTCCCCCCACACACATTGCAAGTGTTTGAAGTTTGACGAGACCGTTCAGCAAAGACAGAAGTTATCTGTAGAATTTTTTTACAGTTATCGTATCATGCCGCGGTCTGTATTTACGCAGCTGTACTCTGAGTTTTCGAGCATATAAAGAAGATGTACGGTTAAGAATTTCATAATTATTATGGATTCTGTTGAAGATTACGCCAGGCAATGGGCCAGATATGAAAAAAAGAAGTTGAATCTTGTCAGAATGAATTAAATGTACCAGATCCATCTTAAAATTGCGTATTAAAAGATTGAGAGCAGTATGAAAACCATCTATCCTGTATTCAATAATCCAGACGGAAAAAAGAACTAGATAGATTGAGTGATCAGAACGTACTGGTCCCTGCTTACAAAACATGTCTTCGTTTGTAAGGCTGATTATATAAGTTGTATTTTAAAAGAACTTGGATTTAATTCTACAAGTGGTATACCGAACATATACTCATAGTTCCCTTTTTTCAGGAAGAAATTCTTTAAAAGCACATGTCAGTTTTGAACATTTTTAATATCCCAAAGAACCAAAATGAATTTGAACTACGATATATATAAAATATATTGGATTCCAAAACTTCATATGAATCTTTACAAAGATGCATAGCGGGTTCCAGTAAATGTTTAATCAGGCCTCTTTCTTTACTCATCACATAGATATTATCATTAGTGAAGGAGAAACAAGGAGTACAATGCAACAATATATTCAAGAAGTGGTGCAAATCAGATGTTGATACTTAAATATTTCAAGGAAGTTTTAGACAATTTGAAATCACAAGATTTTACCAAAATCACTAGCTTAAAAATCTTACGACTTTTTAACTTTATACACAATCATTCCTCATAATAAATTAAAGTCCAATCTTTTTTTAGATCTGAAATTAACAGCTGCTTTTGCATTCGTAACTCGAAAATTTACTTACATTGTCATTGGTCATTTGCAAAATTCTTTTGTTAAAAAAACATTCTGATTGTACACACAAGTACTCTGAAGTTGACATAAAAATGCTTGATTTTCTGATTGACAGTATCTCTGTGGTTTTTGAAAACCTGGTCGTCCAGCAATCTATTGAAATTCAAATGGGTACCAACTGCACCCCTTCATAAGCAGACCTATTTCTTCAAAAGCAGAATTTGTCCAAAATCTTATAATTGAAAAGATGAAAACACTTCCTGTGGCCTTCAACTCGATATTTTGATAAATTGCGTAAATTTAAATTGGTTATTTCCATTCTTATGCGATATATCCCGGCGAGCTTGAAATAACAAATACCACAGTGTCTGACACATCTGTTTCATATTTAAATATTTTGTTTGAAAAAGACGTTAATGGTACAAACAAGATGAATGACTTTAACTTTTTCAATCGTCAACTTCCCTTGCTTACGCAGCAATATACCTTCATCACCTGCATATGGGGTTTATATCTCTCATGCAGTTGATTCGATACGCAAGAACAGGCTTTACATATAAACAATTTTAAAAACGAGATAAGTTATTAACAAACAAGTTGATGAAACAAAACAAGAATATTAACAATCTCTTTAATGTAATCATTTCGTAAATTCTATGGACGATACAATGACCTTGTCAGCAAATACAATTTATCATTGAATCAAATGCTGACTGACAATTTTCATACTTATTGCTGGGCCATTATTTATACACTGAACTGTAGACAGGTTTTTCTGTTATTTCCCTATCATGACAGGGAGCACACGGCGGGTGTGTCCAGTCGGCAGGGGATGCTCACTCCTCCATGGCACCTGATCCAACAGACCCACGGTGAAATCGGCTTCAAGTCCAGTGTTTAACTGTTTGAGTTTGTACATGTATAGATTATATAGGAACTACATTATTGAAAGCCTATGTAATTTTTTCTTTTCCGTAAATATTATTTTATTTATTGCCATCATTACATCTAAGAAAATATTATAAAAAATAAAGAGATTAACCTAAGAGTTTTTTAAGTTTAAAACGACCGGTCAAGTAAATTGTATAATCGTTCAGTAAAATGCCTTTTGACCACATTTACTTTGCGATTTTGAGTCGTGCAATACGAGTTCTTATCCAAAATATACCTATCAAAATCCTTGTTATAACTAATTTCGGGATTGACATACCTGATGATTTTTAAATAAAAGAACCAATAAACATAATATGATGACACTTTTATAAGAAATGGAAGCACAAATTCTTTATAATGATTTTGAAAAAAATTTGAGACAAAATATAACAGTCAGTAAATTGGTCTTTTATGTATATTAGGAAATCTAGCTGTTTGTTTTATTTAAGATAATTTCAAAAGTCTTTTCAGTTTATATTCTTGCATACTGGATGGATGATATAGTTATGAATAAAAGACTGAAGAATCAAAATAGATATATACAGAATTGCGTTCTTAAAAGAGGAAGAAAGTAAAGGTTACTAACTAATATTTGTAGCAGCCACGTGCACAAAATTAGAATCACTGACACATCCCATGTAAAATAATACAAAAGGACTGACATCGCTTTTTAGTTAATTAATCTGAAATAAATTGTTGATATTTTTTTAAAGTAAATGATAACAACAGCCAAAATGATAGCAACAATAAACTTTTAAAATATTTAATAGAAGGTGTATTATAATTACCAAGGTCTTTTGTTATACAAGACAAAAGTACATTTGAACTTTCTGTTGACCTTAGCTCCATCTAAATCCCTATAAATTCAACTATCCAATAGTTTGGGTATTAAGACAGCTCCTGTAGATTATTTAGTATTTTAGTATTAGAATTATCTCAAGTTTTCTAACGAAAGATAAATCACACAGACCTCTCACTATATCTTAATTTAGATAGAAGTATTGTGGTCGCAAATTTTAAAAGACGCTGTTTACAACAAATGTTTTATTCTGATGATAAGTAATAAAAAATTATTACAGTTATGAAATTTCTTGATTATATGTCAAATGGTTTAGATAGATACATTTTCTACTTTAAATAATAAGATTGTCAAACCAAAATGTGAAAGTTATGAATCAGGCAAAGACTTTTGACTTAAGATAGTCTGAGAATTGGTTTATAGAACATACAAAAAAACATTTATTTACAAATTAACACAAAAGAATAAAATTATCAAAATGCACTAGATGCTGGGGTACGAAAAAGATATTTTGCTGAAAGGTCTAAATTTGTAGTTTTCTAAAGGCAAATTGTGGCATCTTGATGGAAAAGTTCTTAAGAGAATGTTATAAAACTTCTGCCATACGTCGGTGTTATTAAATTATCTGTTAAATACTTTAATTCGTACATGTATCACTCATAGAATTAAAGAAGGTAAATTATTACAAACATGCATACGAGGGGTGATCAAAAAGTTCGCGAATTAATTGAATAACTTCCAAAATAGGAATGATATAGGGTTTCAGTGTTGAAAACAAATTTTAATGCGCACAAATTCTGGATGCGCGGATCACTGATATAGGCGGTCATGATATTTCTTCAGCCTTCTGTCACAGAAGCTTAAATTTTTCCCGACCCTTATGTTTCTTCCCATGCAAGTTATTTTTTACAACAAAAACAGTCTATTTGTCAGAAATGGCTTAATCTCGGCAATAGTATGAATGGATAATGATATCCTTTTCCAGAATGAGCATGGTGACCATTAAAACCCAACTCCTCTGTCTTTTGAGCTTCGCTTATTTCATGTGGATAAAGTATGGGTGTCTTCACTTTATCATAGATTTTCTAAAGGAAAATTGATAATTATACTATTGAAGAAAATTTTTCTAACTGTAAGATATCACATTGCTTAACAAAGAACACATCTCTTTCCAAGTTTGCTTTCACTGGGCAATAGAATAAACATCATTTTTAAACATCTCCCTTACTTCACTTAAACAATCAATCCAGTTAATGACAAAACTTCTGGCAGGTCTTCTGTCTTCATAAACCATGTATAAATTATTTTAAACCTCTGCAAAGGAATTTTCAAGATATACGTTTAACTTTAAACATGTTTCAACCATTTTTTGTCACAAGTGATCTAACTTATGACCTAATTTCACATTGTGACGTCACAAACACGGGACAAAACGTTCCATTACATATGCTATTTATAGAACATATATATGATTCTATGTTTGCCAAATTTCATTCTGATCTGAATTGTGGTTATGTAAATATAGAGATAGTTCGCGAACTTTATGATCACCCCTCGTATCTTTATTTGATATATACGAGGAATGCAAGTCTTGCGTTGAAAAATTGCAAGAAAACCAGTTTTTCTTTTACTTGAATGTTATTCAGTTGTAAGTACACGAATTGAATAATTCAAAGAAATAAAGACTTAATGAGTAAAATATGAAAAAAACGTAGATATTAAAGTACATTAAAATCAGCTGGTACGGTGTAATATCTAGGGTACGGATTATGGATTTTACATGTCGATTGAAATTAGGTGTGATTCAAATTGTCAATATCGATACGTTTAAATAGAAGGTTACGGTAATCTTTTATCTTAGTTTGACTGTGACTTGACCCCCATTAAGGATATCAATTAGAATGAAAATGTGAATCCTCTTGTTTTTAACATCTTCCGAATTTGGCTAAATTTCAGTTTTTGTTTTTACCAGGCTATAAGTAACCAATGAAAAAAAGATAAGGGTATACTATAAGTTAGTAAACTAGTGTTAGTAATTGCGTTTTTCCTTTCAATTCAGTTTCAAAAATAACGAATCTATAAAAAATACTAGCTGAATTAAATACTCTAAAGATTACTTTTTTTTGTTTAAATGATTTATCTAAGTATTTTCTTAGGCTGAAAGGATGATGAAAAAGAAGAAAATGATATGTGAACTCTTGTTGATGATTACGATCACGTGCTCTGGTATGTAAATATATACATAGTAGTGTTTTGCTATTGAAAGGTAAACGATAATAAATACACGCATTTTTTAAAATTTCTTTTGCTTTGAAAAATTTTTATGTGGACAAAAGTATTTTAATTTGATATCTTTACACCTTATTTTAATTAAAAAAAAGAATTGGATCAAACTTAATTCACTCCTAACTGAATTGAAGCATGTATTCTCTGTTTTAAAACGAGTTTGTCAAAAAGAAAATAGAATTTGCAAAATGCTAACTTTAACAAGGGACTTTATCTGTTCCTTTATATCCCTGTTTTAATGCAGTCATTGAAATCTCTGTAATATCAAAGTACTTTTCAATATAAAAACGGACTATGCTAAAAAATCGCTTTGGTACCAAATCATTTTTTAGACTTCTTGCTTTTTTTAAAGCTGAGAAATCAACTCAAAATAAAATCCAATTCAGCACGAGTTTCATAGATTTGTTTTTAACATAGGCAAAGAAGTTCCGGATAACCAGGGAAAGGAATTCATCTTTGGATTTATGGAGGCTGACGAGGCATGGGTAGGAAATGTTTCAGAGAGACCATTGAAATTATTTATTACGACAGCGTCTGAAGTTCCCGTGAACGTCAATGTTTCTGCTCCAATGGCAAAGACCCTCTACCATGGAAACCGATTTACCGTTAAAAAGGGGACCATAAAGCAAATATCTATTCCTAAGTCTCTCAGAGTAAAGGGAACAAAGCTTGCTAAGAAAGCAATTCACATTGTCTCTTCCGATGAGATTGTTGTTTTCGGAATAAACCAGGCGACATATTCTACCGATGGCTTTCTTGGAATACCTGTGGATGTTTTGGGAACTAAATATTTTGTTCCTTCTTTCTATTCAACTGCTCAAAAGTTTTACCAGTCGGCTGTTCTCGTAGTTGGAACACAAGACAACACGAAGCTGAACATCAAACTGCCTATGAAACATAAAATAAACATACATCTTGCAGGAAAGAGCTATAATCAGGGTGACTGGATCAACATTACAATTAATAAATTTGATACATTACAGCTTCTTTGCCATGCTGATCTAACAGGTACCCTTGTTTTATCTTCAGAGAAAGTATCTGTTTTCGGAGGGTCGACTGTAACATCCATCGGAATAGGATTTTCTCGCGATCACATTGAAGAACAGATACCACCTGTAAATGTTTGGGGGAAAAGGTTTGCAGTCAATCCATTTCCCGACACAGAGCCAAATATTCTACGATTTTTGGCAAGTGAAGATAACACTACAGTCGTCATTGATAATAAGAATATTCATATAATGGCTGGAAATTTTCATGAGACACATGTGAATAGATTTGTGTTTATTTCTTCGAACAAGCCAATTTTATCTGTGCAGTACGTTCCAAGTGGAACATGTATAGATTTTTTTCCATTACCAGGCTGCCATAAAGGCGATCCCGCTATGGCTTTAATTCCCCCAATAGAACAAAGTAACATACTCTACTCGTTTTTAACTCCAGTTTCCTCCAAGAATTTGAACTTCAATAACATTTTCATGTTCGTTATAGAAGATTCTCATGAAAATGGACTACTGCTTGACAACAAACACATCAGAAGGAGAGACTTCCACAGCATAGTACACAGGCACAATCTAACGGCTGGGTATCTACAGATACCACCCGGTAGTCATACTATACAGCATTCTTCCAAAACATTGCCATTCGGAGGGATACTCTATGGCGGTATCCAGTATGAGTCGTATGCTTTCCCTGTTGGTCAAAGGTTTGCCACGATAAATAAGGTACTTTCCATTTGTTATTTAAATTATTCTGCGCGAAATGACTGAATATATAACATGCATTGATCTGTTAAAAATATAATTTTTCACAGCAAAAAATTGATGACACTTTGTGTCATGATAAATAAAGAAATATATTTCAAAGTAACGGCAAACTTAAAGTGTTTTGCTATTAATTTGTGCTCGTTACGGTAGCTTAGTCATTAGAATGCTCGCTTGTGGTTTCAAGAACCAACTGCAACAGAAATAAACAAAAAGTCGGCAACTATTCCTTCACCAACCTCTCTGGACTTTGACGTAAAAGTTTTACTTTGTTTGTTTATTGTTTAACATACCTTTCGAGAATTTTTTTTATCTCATATGGAGACGACACCACTTGCCGATAAAGAACTGCAAATTTTGACCTATAATCGGCACTCAAGGCCATTGAGCAGTGAGGGATCTTATTCATTTTGCATCTGTTCCTAACTGCTGTTCATTTCATTGTTGTAGAAAGAATGTCGTCCTACTATAATGGATATTGGGGATGGTGTAGATAACGATTGCGATGGACAAGTAGATGAAGAGATTTGTGATGATTCAAAAGGTAAATAAGTGACTTCCTGAAGTTTGAAATAAATTCAAATGTTAAAAGTGATCTCGTCTTAACATAGGAATTTTAATTTGATAGTCACTGCCAATAGATTTATTTTGATTCAGTCATAGCCCTAATGCTTGCTGGCAATTTTATACAGTTATATTAAAATGAAAACGTTCCCATCACTAGAAGAGTGCTTTAACAAATGTGCCTCTACCGGTAATCACTGGAATGTTGTTTCGATAAAATCTCAAATACGCAAGCACAACTTTTGTTAAAGAGCTACAATTTTATTATTAAAACGAACAAAAGAAAGTTATAATTCAAGTATTTTAAATAAATTGATCAGTGATCTGACTTTCCCTTTATAATATTTTTATTCTGTACATTGATATGACAAAGACCTCTATTTCAGATAATGATAAGGACGGACGAATGGATGAAGATTGTTTAATAAAATTAAGTAAGTGTAATATTGTTGTTATTTATATGCAACTTATTCAAATACTTGAATTTTTGAACTTTTATACAAAGTTTTTTTTTCCTTAAAAACAAAAAATGAAATTTGTCCTTATCAGTTTTTAATTTGCCCATTCCTTAAATGCATACTACATGTAGCTGTAGTATGGGAAAAATTATGATTGGCAATTGATGAAACACTTTTGAAGAACATACAAATGTTATGCTTTTCCTTTTGTTTACTGCTACCAAAGGCTTATAATTTAACTATTCTGAGTCTCCCTGTGAAATATTTCGTCGAGTAGACTTATAACCGGGCTTTCTTCAGCCAGAGTTTTTAATTTTTCATATTTTAATAATTTTGAAGATCATTAAAGTAGGTATTATAGAAAAATTCATTTTCAATCGTTTTAAGGTACGACAATGCAAACCACACCACTGACAACTAGGACTGCAATAGTACCATTAACTACATCGAATTCAAAGTCAACAGCAGCAACTATAACAATTAAAACATCGACAGCATCTGATGCAACGACATTAGTGTCAAGAGTTACAGTGTCAAACGTATCAACAGCAACACATTTTTCTAAGGCAGGATCAGCAACAACATCGGTATCTAAAAGAATAACAACGACATCAGCAACTCCAAAATCAACAGCAGCTTTAATAATTCAACAATCGGCAACAAAAGATACAGCTACGTCCGTACCAGTAGTTACAATATTAAAAACCACAACAGTATCACCCTCAACAATGACAAGTACAAAACAACCAGCAACACCACTGACAAAATCAACAACTTTTAATTTGTCGACAACTGATAAAGCTACATTCGTACCAATAGATACAACATCGAAATCAACAACAGAAACACCCTCTACTGAGAGAAGTACAGCAATACCGAATACAAAATCAAAAATAACGCATACGAAATCAGCAATAATTACAACAAAAATTTTGAGCACAGGTATATCTACACCATTGGCAACAGATTCAAAATCAAATACAGCTACAAAAATTCTTTACCTTAAGGCAACTGCAACAACAACATGGAAAAGAACATTAACATCGTTACCAACTACTAAAGCAACACTGATACCAACACCTACAACATTGAGTCCAACACGCAAAGGTAAGTTTAGAATAAAATTGGTTATAGAAAAACAGAATACTGGATATATTTGCTTTTTCCTTTAGGATAGAGCGAAGATTTTGGGTTGAACTATTAGAGTGAATAAGTGTGCAATGATTAAAAGAACACTGGAATAAAAAATGTATTTAAAAAGATTTTGAAAACGTAATAATTATGCCTTTTCCACAAATGCAAGAGTCTTGAAACAATAAATCATTAAATTGTAAATAAATCATTAAATTGTAAATGTTTGATTGAATAAAGAAGTAAAAAATCTTCCCTTCCCTCCTTGACTAATTCAAAACTATGTTTGGTTCTATAAGGGTAGATCTGAGTTGTACTTGAATTTTTTTAAAAGGACTTTTTAATTTCTTTTTACACATTATTTAAGGAATGAAGCTTATTTCAACTTATGTTATCCGATATAACATAACTTGGGGGCAGTTTACGCTTTATAAACCGCGAAGCGGTTTATAAAAAAGCGTAAACTGTCCCAAGTTTTGTTATATCAGATAACATAAGTTGAAATTAGCTTCATTCCTTATAATTCAATTTCTGTGTAGACAATGAGACAATATTTCCTCCGGAAAAAGGCTTCAAATTGAGCATTATTTTAAAAGTAACGTCAAGCGGAGTAATACGTTTTTGACGTAACTCATTGTGACGTAGGCAAGTTATGTTATACAAAATGTTATATGTTCCTCTGAATGATTCAGCCAATGAAATTGCTGGATACAAGTGAAATTAAATTATAACTTTATGACTGCACATTGCATTAACATAACATACATTTATATTTACATTCATTGTGTTTATCTACTAAGCCAACTGTGAAATTTATTTGAAAACCACTTCTGTGTATACTCACGCATAAAAATATACACGGAGGAACGTGTGTTAACGTGACGTCAAAAGAAGGCTACAGCGACGTTAGTAAAAGTATCACGATATAGGGCAACAAAAAGTTCTAATACTGATTATATTTTTAGTGCTTCCAAAGATGTAAAATGTAAATATAAAGAATATTTTTAAGTTTAGTGTGAATTATTGGTGTGTGAATAGCTCTTCATGAAATATGCCTGCGTGACAAATCTGTGTGATTCACACACCAATAACTCACACAAAACTTCAAAATATTCCTTAAGTAAATGCCTGAAAGACTTTTTAATTAAGTTTTACACCTATTATTTATTTGAACAGAAGATACTCATATAAGTGAGGACCCCCGACATCCAGTGTGGCTTTCCTACACAGAGTACGGTATAATTGGTGGCGTTACTCTAGTTGCTTTTGGAGCCATTAGTTTATGCTGTAAGAAATGCCTGGGTCTGTTGGCAAAGCGTGACGACGACGACGAAGAAGAAGAAAAACAAGAAGAATACAGACGAAAAATGTACAAGAAAGCTCGACAAGCCTTTGGAGCTCCTGCTATCAGACCATTGTAGAAAGATTTTCGAACAGAAGCTGTAGATATAAAATAGAATGTCAAAGATCTATAGAATGATCCATGCTGCAAATTCAATCCTTTGAACAGATAATTATAGAAATACTTTAATTTTTGCAAGAATAACATTTCTTGATAAATGATTTACCAGTGAATGAACCTTACCTAAGATGTTTATTATATTGAAAATTTAAAGTGAATAGATTCACATGAATTTGTGTGTGTGTGTTATTGTTAGGTTAGGTTTGTCGACATAAATTGGATGGAATTCTACATTCAGTTGAAATTATTTGACTTTTTATGTAAGGGACTGGAAAATGTTTATAGAAGTAGCTAATGAAATTGCACTAACAATATTCTGTAAGTAATTTAGAAAAATAGCATAAGAACACCCATATATGTGTTTTCTCTTTACTTTATTCACCCGTTTAAATATAAAAAAAATATCTATGTTTAGAAAATTAACGTCATTGACTTGAAATTCGGATATTTTGAAAGTATTTTTTAACTTACGAAGATTTTTAAATTTGACGTCGCTGAAGTATGCTAAATCAGACTCCACGGATAAAAGGTCAAAATTATTGGTATCCAAAAAAAAAAGAACTTGTCATAAGTAATAAATCTGTGAAATAAAAAAAACCCAACTACTTATATTTCAAAAGTCATGACCAAAGTTAAAGTTTATTTTGAAAGTGATTCAAATTGTAATGTCAAGCTCCAAAAGTGGTAACCAAGGAAAGTCTTGTCACAAGAAATTCACCTGTGAGATGAAAGATCTAGTATTAACTTTCTTCGATTCTAACTTTCATCGTTCATAAAACAAACTGCATCTCTTCTAGTTGGTCTTTAAAAAATATTTTTATGCCCCTGGATCGAAAGATCCCGGGGGTATATTATTTTTGTCCTGTCTGTCTGTTGTCAACTTTAACCTAGCCCATAATTATTGAATGTGGCTATATGGCTTTAATATTTCACAGGTGTATTCCTTGTGAACTTTCTTTGGGTACCACCAAATGACCATGGAGTTTGGCATACTCTTACAAAAAATACAAAACTTTTACCTTGGACATAACTTTTATCATTGAAGATTTAAAAAAACTCTTCTAGGAGTCCGTTTGCAGTCTTTCCCTTCAGCCTCTAATAAGCCTGTACGACATTTTACTCAGCTGAGTTTACAGAGAAGGTACAGAATGTTCCGTCTACTTGCTCAAGGCACGGGGTTCGCTGCAGAAGTGACTGATTCACAGGGGATGTTTACTCCTCCTAACCACCTGATCCCACCGCTGGAATTGGAGGAGTTCTGTGCATTATCCCACGTACACGTGTACGTGTTAAAATATTTTTTTGTGTATTCTTGTCTTGTAAAAGACTTGGATCCATCCATTAACGATTTGTCGTCTTTTACATTACAACAAAATGTTGCCGTGCTTGAAGTATTTGTACATTGCCCTTGTTTAAATTTAATATTTTAGCATCGTTCTACTTACATATAGGTTCTTCGTGCATTATTTTCCAGGGAAATTTCATGGATATATTAAAAGCTAATTATAATAATAGAAATATAAATATCGTAGATACTTTTTGCGATGAAATAATTATTCTTCAAACACGATTTCTTAGTTATTTAATTAAAATACATGTAAATCCTTACCATCAAAAACATACGTCCTTTCACTTCGAAGTTCCGAATGACAATAAAGACTGAACGGTGAACGCAAGATGAACGCAAGGTGAACGCAAAGTAAACGCAAAGTAAACGGAACGAAGAGCGAACGGTGAACGCGAGCGCACGGTGAAGGGTGAACGCAAAACTGAGAACAGAAAGTGAACGGTGAACGCTCTCTGAACGAACGATGAACAAACGGTGAGCGAACGGAAAAATAGGAAAATAGAACGTTTCAGGGACTGTACAATGGCTTGTATTGTTAATGGATTTTTTTTTAAATTTAATACTGTTTAGAATCTTCATAAGTCCTTAATTAAGAAGCCTGGCCTTACTCTCTTATTATTTTTACCTTCTGTATAACGTCCCGATTGTTAAATTATTTGCTCTTTAGAAAATATACTTTGATGGATAAAAGTATAAGATGTGCAAAATTAGATTTTTTAATGATATACATTAACTTAAGATTATATAGAAGGGGTGATTTATTGTTATGTCACAAACGTTATTGGATTTGATTTTTTTAACTATCTGATAAAACACCTGTTACTTTTGTTATAATATCTTATTACATGCTTAAAGCCCAAAGGTATAAAATAAGATTTATTTTCGGTGGAGTTATCAACAATCACCTTCAATATCAATTATAAGATCTCTACAAATGTAGGACCAATTTGTGTAATATAAGTGAAGGGATAAAAAAGAATTAATTGTAGCCCTTTCTCATAAGAGTGGATTAGGGTGAATCATGTCACCTTTTTTATTTTGGTTAGTTCTTATGCACTCACATGTCCAATATGTGTTTCATCCCCATTGCACCATTGGTATTAATTAGTATTTTTTATGAATATTTTAAATAAAAAATATCACAAATATATTGAAGTACCTGTTTCATCTTATCACAGAGATCGTGATAATGAATGTCTTTGATATCAAGAGAAAAACAAAATAAAAATTCAAAAAATAAGATAATCAACTTTTTTCATATGTTTTAAGAGAGCAATATAATTCAATTTGTAAAATTTAAGTTATCACTCTTAAAAATTGTCAACACAATCAGGGTGTCGAATATTCACATTACAGTATTTTACACCTGAGATTTTAAGAAAAAATTGACTATTGAATTTACAAAGGCTTTTTTTCAATCGATTTTTGTTTTAGCAAATTAATTTAGAAAAAATGAGATGTTGCATATAACTTTTCTTTATTAAACATTGAATATATTATCAGTTTGCTTTCAATGATCAAGACGAAGAAACAGCATGTAAAAATCAAGGTTTTCTAGAAAATGACAGCTCATTTTTCAGCACAATATAAAAATTATATCTGTCTGAACAAAAAAAAAAAAAAAAAAAAAAATTAAAAATAAAAAATTGGCACTATCGATACATTTAATTTAGATAAAATTCTCAGTGTATTTTTTTTTTACGTAACTTGACCCTCATATTGGAAAGCAATAAGATAATAAAAGTGAAATCCATTTCATCCAAATTGGAGAGCAATAGGATAATAAAAGTGAAATCCATTTCATCCGAGCTCCTATAAAAATCGGCTGATTTACAACGTGTGTCATAATAAGTTCTCTTTCTGCCGAGAAGGAAAGGTAATTAAGGTTACAGTATATTTCTACTTAAGTCCACCCTTTCATGATTTTTTCAATTCTTTTGTTTTACATTCTTTGGCAAACCAACAAAAGTATGATAAAAATCCAACCATTAAACTGACTAATCTTGCAATTTTTTTTTATAATTACCAGGATTGCCCCATTTTGGGGATATATAGTTTTTATCCTGTCCATCCGTTTGTTTGTCTGTTTTTTGTTTGTCTGCAAAAACTTTAACCTTGGCTGTGACTTTTGAGTGGATTGGGTTATGGTTTTCATATTTCACAGACGTAATTCTTGTGACTGGACCTTTCTTTATATACCACCAAATTTAATCTCAAAACCTTGACCTTGATGTTGGACCCACATTTACCAACAATTTCAGAAAATTAACCTTGGCAATATCTTTTGCATAGATGGAACGACGAATTTCAAATTTCACATGTGTATTCACTGTGACAAGACATTTCACTGGGTGTAAAATATTTTTGAATTGACCCTAGAGTTTGTCCCACTTTAAAAAAAAATCAGCCTTGACCATAACTTTTTAGACGTTAGTACTAAGATTTTCATATTTCATAGGCGTATTTCTTGTATAAGGACCTTCCTATTGGTACCAGCAATTTTTACCTTGTGACCTTGGAGTTTGACTTGCATTTGAAAACCTTCAACCCTCCCTATAAGCTGTTATAAGGAGGCATCAGTGTTTCACAAACACCTCTTGGTTTTTTGTGTTGAAATATTATTTTGCATATATATAGGCCATGCACCTTAATTCTCGATTTGCTATTTATAACAATACTTTCATTTGAAATATTTTCTTAGGTTGAAAGAATGGCATTAAAGAAGAAAAAGACATGTGAACTCTTGTTAATGATAATTATATCATGTTCTGGTAGGTTTTCATTAAAGATTATTGAACATATTTTGTAAGGGTATTTATTTAAGAAAATATTTATCAGTTTAATAACTTTATATATATAACTTTACTAATGTATTATTTTTTTTAAAAAGGAATATCTATCAAAAACCATGTTTTGATGTGAAAATTAAATATATTTGAATTGAATGGAAATTCATTTCAATCCTGGTAAACAAATGTGTTTACGATAAGCCAATTTAACTGAAGTGAATACATTGTCTTATTGCCAAGGTTTAAAAACTTACACGTTATATAATGATTCGGCATGATCTTTGAGAAAGATGTTTTCTTTTAGGCATTGAGATCCCAGATAATCAGGGAACAGAATTCATCATTGGATTTATGGAGGCTGATGAGGCTATACACGGAAAAAATTCAGACAGTCCATTGAAACTTTTTATTACGACTGCCTCTGAATTTCCCGTGAACGTCAATATTTCTGCTCCAATGGCAAACGCTATCTACCAAGGTGACAGATTTACAATTAAAAAGGGGACTATACAACAGGTATTGATTCCTAAGTCCCTAAGATTACAGGGAACAGAGCGTGCAAAGAAAGCTATTCATATTGTCTCGTCCGCTGAAATTGTTGTTTTTGGACTAAATCAAGCGAAATATTCTACAGATGGATTTCTTGGAATACCTTTGGATGTTTTGGGAACTAAATATTTTGTTCCTTCCTTTTTCGAAAATGGCAGAGATTTTTTCAATTCTGCAATTCTCATTGTAGGAACACAAGACAGGACCATATTGAATATCAAACTGCCAAATACAAATAATATAAGGATACACTTTGAAGGTAAAAGTTATAGTCATGGTGACTGGATGAACTTGACCATTAATAAATATGATACCTTACAGCTTCTTTGCCGCGCCGATTTAACAGGTACGCTTGTTTTATCCTCAAAAAAAGTATCCGTTTTCGGAGGATCTACCATAACTTCTGTTGGTATAGGATCTACAAAGGATCACATCGAAGAACACATACCACCTGTAAACGTCTGGGGGAAAAAGTTTGCGATTAATCCAATTCCCGACACAAATCCAAACATTTTAAGATTTTTGGCAAGTGAAGATAATACTATGGTAAACATTAATAATAAAGAAATTCAGATAATGGCTGGAAATTATTCTGAAGCACAAGTGGATCGCTTTTCTTTTGTATCTGCAAACAAGCCAATTTTAACTGTGCAGTATGTTCCAAGTGGAACATGTCCTATAAATGGTTTTAAACCAGGCTGCCACAAAGGAGACCCATCTATGACTCTAATTTCCCCTACAGAACAAAATAACCTATTTTACTCGTTTTTAACACCAGTTTCATCTATGAATTTAAACTATAGTAACATATTTTTGTTCGTTATTGAAGATGGTTACGAGGATGGAATATTTCTAGACAACAGTCCTATTAAAAGAAGCGACTTCCACAATGTGGTACACAATCACAATATTACAGCCGGTTATATTCGAATATCACCTGGTAGTCACACCATAGAACATTCTTCAAAAAAGGTACCCTTTGGGGGAATACTATATGGCGGTATCGAGTTTGAATCGTATGCTTTCCCTGTTGGTCAAAGGTTTGCCACGATAAATGAGGTATTTCTCATTGTAAAACATACAATTAAAAGTGCACAAAACCCCCTTGAAATGCCAACATATCTGTATTGACATTTTATTTGTTTCATACATGTATGCATGTTTGTTTAAGAAGCATTATGGGCAATACAGATAAATTTGTTTAAAGAGAAACAACATATTGATTTTTCTTTTCGGAAAAACATGTACCTTACTTCACTGCAATTTTTTTTTAAAGCAATATAATCTTCATTTTTGAAAATTTTATTTTGCAAATATTAAAATGTGTTATTTTGATAAGTTTATATGTAATTTAATCCTTTAGACTAAGATAAAGTAGAAGAAAATTTTTTATATATAATCCAATATACAATTTTATATATCAAAAAATCATTAATGTACAGGACGACAATAATGTAATTTTGATTCAATCGAAGGTTATAAATAGTTCCTCCATCGCAAATACGAACAACAGGTATTATTAACGTTTTTTTTTTCTTTCATTGAAATAGTTAATTACAATTTTGCAACAAAAAATTCCGACATCAAAGTTGCAGCTCATATTGCTTTAAAATATCGTTTTTGTAATACGTACCTTTATTAGGTATTATCCGAAAGCGACTAAAAAGGAAAATATATAAGAGATCAAAGTTTGATTGATTGATAATTAATGTTTAACGCCGAGTGGGCAATATTTCGGTGAAAGAGATAATGTATACATATAGTAATTGGATGCATTTCTTTACTCTGTTCTATTACTATTTAGGAAGATTGTCGCTCTAGCGTTATGAGTCCTGGTGATGGTCTGGATAATGATTGCGATGGACAAGTAGATGAGGAAGTCTGTAATGATTTCAAAGGTAATTCAAGGGATTTCTGAAATAGTCTAACACTTATAAAATATCCTCGATTCAATAGAGACCTTTTAAATTATTTTCACTCAGATATGTTAGTAGTTTTTTATTCAACCATGTTCCACATGTTCAAAACACATTTTGATAATTTCTCGTGCATGTTAACAAATTTTAATCATATTCATCTTGCATGTGTGGAAACACACTTAACAACTTAGATATACCATTATTTAGACGTATGTAACTACACTGTTGGGAAAGATTGATTGATTGATTAATTGTATGTTGTTTAACGTCCCTCTAGAGAATTTTTCACTCATAAATAGACGCCACCACTTGCCAGTGGAGAGCTACAAATTTGCCATATACTCGGCACACTGGGCCATTGAGCAATGAGGGATCTTTTTCGAGCCAGCACCTACTGCGACACAGGATCTCGGTGTATACGGTCTCATCCGAAGGACCCGTCTCCACGTCCCACAGTGAAATTCAAACTCACGACGTAAGGATCAACGCGGGCAGCTGTGGGGAAAGAGAAATACTATGAGCAATGCATTTCTAATAAGTTTTAACTTTAAACCGAGTGAATAACATAACCTTTTCCAGAAAACGTTACATTAAATTTATATGTGTTTTGTAAATTACCTACTGACATGGCAATTTTTAGATAATGATAAGGATGGAAAAACAGATGAAGATTGTTCCATAGCACTGAGTAAGTATGTGTATTAGAACTGTCTACTGGAGTATCTGTGTAAAGAAGCTTTTGACGATTTAGTTGTGTTTTGTCTAATAAGAGTCCAGGGATTGTAATAAGTCAACAATTCCATATCATTAAATTCTTTATTAAAAGTTTTAGAATTTAAACAATAAATAGTGGTCATGTGTAAAGCTATATGAAAAATGAATCCAACTTTACTTTGCATGTATATTATCTAATAGACAGTTGATTGTAACAGCATTTCTTTTGATCATTTATATCTTACATAAAATTGATTCACTTACATTTTAACACAAGTTATAAAATTTCATTTGAAAATTGATCATAAGAAGAACTTTAAGAGACATGTAAGCTTGATGTGTGAAGCTATTTTCAATCCTTTATAGGTACAACAGTAAAAACCACATCATCAACAACAATTACAACTACAAAGGCAGCGATTAAATTCTCAACAAGTAAATCTATATTTGTTTCGAAAGTTACAACGTCAAATTCAACAACATCAGCATCTCCGACTAAAGCAAAATTATCTAAGACAAATGAAACTACAACATCAACCAGACCGGCACCAAAATCAACCACAAGAATAACAAAAACGTTAACAGAAACAACGTCACCACTGCCAATAGTTAAATCAATAACAACAACAACAACAAGAACGACACCTTCAGCTAGGACAACTTCAATTACAGTATCGAAAAGAAGAATGATGACGCCATCAATGAAAACAGCGAGAGCAACAACGAGAAAAATACCAGCAGTTACAACTATGAGTTCAGTACATCAAAGTATGCTCAAAACATAACCTTATTTTTGTTTAAAAACTTTATCTCATGTACACCTCAGGGATCAAACGAGGATACAGGGTGAAGCACAATTAAGTGCTAGTACATAGTATTGAGAAGTGGGGCAAAAGGGGAAGGCGTTTTTTCCTCACTCTTTTTCGAGAAAAGTCTTTTACAAGAATTCCATTAAAACGACAATTAACCCCTCCCCACTTCTTTAAAGTCTGGTCAAACACGTGTTATAACCTATTCTCTTTTTACAAATTTTAACACAGTACTAATTTCAATAAATTATTTTTTCAATAGACTCAGGCATGGATGAGGACCCTGAACGACCAGTCTGGCTCTCCTACACAGAGTATGGAATAATTGGTTGTGTTTCTGTGGTTGTTATTGGAGTCATTGGTTTGTGCTGTAAGAGGTGTTTTGGTCTGCTTGCCAAACGCAGCGATGACGACGATGACGATGAAGAAGAAAAACACCGACGAAAAATGTACAACAAAGCTAGAAAGGCAATCGGGCCTCCTGCTATCAGACCAATGTATATCGAACTTCAAAAGACATGAGCTGTCCAAAGCAAATGAAAATATGGAAGAATAATACACAAATTACAAGTTGTTCTTTTGAATAAAGATAATCATATCCATAATTCAGTTTTTTTTTCTAAAAATATATTTTGGCTACTTTAAAGTCTATCATCTAAAAAGTTAACCTTACATGTAACTTTATGAAAATCGTTATTATTTTCTATCACCCATTTCACCTTTTGATACAGCAATACATGAGTATTCATTGCACATGGAATTTACGTATTGACCTCGTCACCAAATTAGGGCGGGTATAACTATTGGCCAGAGATATTGCATTGGAATATATTGCAATATTTTCAACAAAAATTAAAATGGCATTTAAAAAAAATAAATTAATTTCAATTTATATGAAGAATGTACATAACTATGAAAAGAAACCAAAAAGGAAAAAATATATTAATTATAAATAGTTACTTTTCTTGTTTAAGATAATATGTGCCTGTTTGACAGTCGATGGAGCGGCTTTAAAACTTCATACAAAAATCGTGATTTTTTTTTAAAGGCGTTTGCTCCGTTAACAATTTGTATTGTTCTCGTGGACTTTTGAGCATGATCATTGTTCATTATTTTCATATATCTTGCATTGCTTTACAAAGAAGAATGTACGGTTTTAGCTTTATTGTGCCCTCAAAAATTAATGTTTTCAAAAAGTTTTGAAGCTAATATGAGTTGAGTATATGACTGTGATAGATCAGGAAAGAATATGGCATGATAGAGTACCATTCAGCAAATATGACGTCATAAATGTGATGCATTTCTCTATTTTAAACAGAAAAAGCATCAAAATGTCCCCATTTGAAGGGTAATTTTCCTTTAGGAAATAGTGTCCACAGCTGTCGCCCACTTTATTTTTGGATATGTTGTGCAAAATTCAATGAAAAATCACATATCTCAAAATCTTTGTTGGCGATGCATGTGGACAATATTATGTGAAAGAAAATTCCATTGAAAATTTGTGTCGTCTTCTGCAACTTTTTAAGAAAATACATAAAAATGCATGTGTTCATGACGTCACAATTAGCATTTAGAAACACATGTGAGGAAAATGATTTGTCTGCATGGAATTTCAATGATTCAGAAAACATGAGTTAATATTTTTTACAAGTGAAATTTTAAAGAAAATTTATATTTGTATGGAAAACCTTGTTCTTTATCGCCAAAAGTAATTTTGTAAATTTACTATATCTCCTTATTTCGGTATGTTGAAGTATTTTTTAATATAAAGACGTATATTTAAACTGTTACGATATTTCTATCTGAATTGATACACGCATCTTTTATCTTTTTCTTTTCAAGTGCTTAACAAATGGATTTGACAAAAAAGCTCCAATATGCCAACAAAGGAATTGATGCGGTGTATCCGAAGTAAAATTCTTTATTACAAAAGGGTCCCACAGTCTATTATTTCACCATATTTCTAATTAAATGGATAAGACTACATGTATTTTCTACAGATAAACAACTGTTGCTTCCAAATTTATTAGTTTCAAGAAAACTTCACATGGCCATTTTAAAAAATAATGTTTGGGTAAAATTATTCAATCGGTATGTAGGAGAGCATATCTTTTTTCCTGAAAATTTCAACATATTTGTTTACGGGATAAAAGGAATGAAAAAAAAATTTTTAGTCCTGCATGGAATTAAAAAAAAAATCATGAGTCGGGTCATGGCCCAGAGTATAGATATCGAATATCTGATACATAATCCTTCCCCTCTGTTTATGTTCTTCTTTACATAAAACTACATGTGTATAGTCCTGCTAGACACATTATTACTGTTGACATTAATGTAGTCGATAATGAGGACCTTAAATTATGAATTGTAAAAGGACCAACTTTAGGGAACCCCGGTCTATTACTGGCGTCAATGCTTCATAAATATAATGAATTCTTTTGAAGATTACTCCAGGCGATGGGCAAAACATGAAAAAGAAGAAGATCTTGACACTTTGATTAAATGTATCAAACGTTTGCTTAAATCTTGCATTTTAATTGCAATGCAATTGAAGGGCCAAATAAAAACAAAGTATCCTTCTGTGTTCAGTAATTCAGCATTCAGAAGTGAAATAAGAATTTCAATGTAGATAGATTACACGGTCAGTATTTACCAATCCCTAATGACAAAACAGGTAATATTATCTTTATTTGTAAGACGCTTAATTTAAATCATTTTTAGAGGAACTTTGATTTTATTCCACTGGTGGTAATCCAACTTATTCCAAAAGCTCTCTTTTTAAAGAGGAAATAATTCAAAAAACAGAATGAATGTAAGTTATCGCATCTAAATTGGATTCCAATTCTTCATAAAAATCCTTACAAACCAAGATATGCAGCGGGTTCCAGTAAATGTTCTACCAAACCATTTTCTTGGCTCTTCACTAATTTATTAACAGTAACAAAGGCAAAAACTTCAGGAGTACTGTGCAACAATATATTCGAGAAGTGGTGTTAATCAAATGTGGATACTTAACAAAATCCACGGAATTTTTGGGAAAATTTGAAAGCACAAAATTTTACCAAAACCAATAGCATAAAAACTTACGACTTTTTGACTTAATATACAACCATTCTCCAAAATTAATTAAAGTCCAAACTTTTTCTTATCATTGACAACTGTTTTTTCAATGAAAATGGAATTCGTAATTTTACTTATCTTGTCATCGGTCATTTCCAAAATTATTTTGTAAAAAACATTCTAATTGTACGCACAGATACTTTGAGGTTGATACTAAAAATATGCTTGAGTTTCTGATCGACGATATCTATATTGTTTTTGGAGACCAGGTCTCCCAACAATCTACTAGAATTCCTAGGGGTGCTTATTGCATCCCGTTATAAGCAGATATATTTTTGCAGTAAAATATATCTGCTTATAACGGGATGCAATTAGTCATAACTTTGTAAGTTTTATTGTCGTTCCAATGGCCTTGTCAGCAAATACAAAGTTTTTCATAGTAATTCTAAGACCATTATTTACACACTGATTTGAGAACGAATTTTTCCGTTATTTCCCGATCATGACAAGGAGCACTCGTCTAGTGTGACCGGTCAGCACGGTATGCCTACTCCTCCATAGCACCTGATCCCACCTATGAATGTTTGTTCTGTTCCAATTTTATATTGTTTAATAGATTTTTGATACTATTCTCCATATATTTCATGCTAACATCATTTCAAAGATTTCAAGTAAAGCATGACCATCTAAGGCAAATGCAAAAATAAATTCACCTGTGGGTTATATGACAAGGCGGTAAAAAGAACTTGTTAAACATTAAACAGGATCTACCAGATATCACCTTAAGAAATGGAAAACAGTATTCCTAAAAAAATTTTTTTTAGTTTTAGCGAAAAATATTTCTTTTACTCAATATATCTTCAATAAATTTATATTAAACCATTATATTAAGTACATAAAAATGCATATTATGGCAAGATGTACAAGCATCTTCAAGTTGAAATTGCGTCACGAGAAATACCATGCAAAAACCTATTAGGTATGGGATAACGATTGCACAATAATAATACTTATTGTATGATTGAATAATTCCTATCATTCTGATTGGCTGAGATCCAACTATGTAGAAAAAAATACTACGTTATATTTCCATGCACGTAACGTTCCAGGTGAATATAAGGACATTGATCTAAAAATAGATCGGGAAATTCCAAGTTGATACAAATAGATTTGGAAAGCTATTACAACTGCTATTGACTTTTTCTCCTGTAAACATAACATTAGGCGAATATAATTATGGGGTGGGGGTTGTAAGTGCGCATGCCGGGGCCCTCCCTCTGATAATTTTTCTAAACAAACGTTTTTACCTTTTTTAAAATGATAATCATTCATCCTTTCATAATCTTTTATTTAAAAAAGAGCCTGGCGTTATTTTTTTTCTTTTAAGGTAATTAAAATAGATTTAAAACATTTCAAATCAACACGACTTCAGGTTTATTTTTTTAACTCTGCTTCTCTCTTTATAGCTGTTTAGGACTTCAATAAATGCCAGCAAGTAATGAGTTGTATCATTGAACCATATAATAAAACAATTATTGCTCTTTTTTCAAAAAACACGATTATTCAAAAACCTTTGAAACTAAGGAGTTCACCTATGCCCTTGATAGCTCGAAGAATATTTACTCCTCAGGTGGCATTAGCAAATATGACCTCAAAAATAGCAATAATTGTATAATATTAATTTATTCAATGTAGAATGAAACTGTTTTATGACATGTATCTCATATGGTTTATCTGACACTGACACAAAATATATGTATTATCCATAAACTGAACTTGCTGTTTATCTCAAAATCTTTGTTGGCGATGCATGTGGACAATATTATGTGAAAGAAAATTCCATTGAAAATTTGTGTCGTCTTCTGCAACTTTTTAAGAAAATACATAAAAATGCATGTGTTCATGACGTCACAATTAGCATTTAGAAACACATGTGAGGAAAATGATTTGTCTGCATGGAATTTCAATGATTCAGAAAACATGAGTTTGTATTTTTTACACCAGTTTTATTTTTAAGAAAATTACAAGGCAATATTTGTATGGAAATTGTACCTTGTTCTTTATCGCCAAAAGTAATCTTTGGAAAGTTTACTATATCTCCTTATTTCGGTATGTTAGTATTTTTTAACAGACGTATATTTAAACTGTTAATATTTCTATCTGAATTGATACACGCATCTTTTATCTTTTTCTTTTCGTGCTTAACAAATGGATTTGACAAAAAAGCTCCAATATGCCAATAAAGGAATTGATGCGGTGTATATTAGTAAAATTCTTTATTACAAAAGGGTCCAGTCTATTATTTCACCATATTTCTAATTAAATGTTTAAGACTACATGTATTTTCTACAGATAAACAACTGTTGCTTCCAAATTTATTAGTTTCAAGAAAACTTCACATGGCCATTTTAAAAAATAATGTTTGGGTAAAATTATTCAATCGGTATGTAGGAGAGCATATCTTTTTTCCTGAAAATTTCAACATATTTGTTTACGGGATAAAAGGAATAAAAAAAAATGTCGTGTCCTGCATGGAATTAAAAAAAAAATCATGAGTCGGGTCATGGCCCAGGGTATAGATATCGAATATCTGACACATAATCCTTTCCCTCTGATTATGTTCTTTACCTACAACTACATGTGTATAGTCCTGCTTAACATTATTACTGTTGACGTTAATATAGTCAATAATGAGGACCTTAAATTAACAATTTTAAAAGGACCAAATTTTAGGGAACCCCGATCTTTACTGGCGTCAAAAATTCATAAATATAATGAATTCTTTTGAAGATTACACCAGGCGATGGGCAAAACATGAAAAAGAAGACCTTGATACGTTGATTAAATGCATCAAACGTATGCTTAAATCTTGCATTTTAAAAGCAATTGAAGGGCCATAAAACAAACTATCCTTCTGTGTTCAGTAATTCAGAAGTGAAATAAGAATTACAATGTAGATAGATTACACGGTCAGTATTTACTGATCCGTAATAACAAAACAGGTAACATTGTCTTTATTTGTAAGGCGCATAATTTAAATCATTTTTAGAGGAACTTTGATTTTATTCCACTGATGTTTCGGAATCCGTGTTTGCCAAAAGCTCTCTTTTGTATATTGGAAATAATTGAGAAAAACAGAATGAATGTAAGTTACCACATCTGAATTGGATTCCAAATCTTCATAAAAATCCTTACACACCAAGATATGCAGCGGATTCAAGTAAATGTTCTACCAAGCCATTTTCTTGGCTCCTCACTAATTTATTAACAGTAACGAAGGCAAAACTTCAGAAGTCCTGAGCAACAATATTTTCGAGAAGTGGTGTTGATCAAATGTTGATACTTAAAAAATTCCAATGAACTTTTGGAAAATTTGAAATCAATTTTTTTTTTACCAAAATCAATAGCATAAAAACTTACGACTTTTTAATTTAATATACAACCACCCCCCACGATAAATTAAAGTACAGGCTTTTTCTTATCATTGACAGCTGATTTTTTTTTAAGAAAATGGAACTCGTTGATTTACTCATCTTGTCGTTGGTCATTTCCAAAATTATTTTGTTAAAAACATTTTAATTGTACACACATATACTTTGAGGTTGATATTATGAATATGCTTGAGTTTCTGATTGACAATATCTATATTGTTTTTGGAGACCAGGTCTCCCAACAATCTACTAGAATTCCTAGGGGTGCTTATTGCATCCCGTTATAAGCAGATATATTTTTGCAGTAAAATATATCCTTATAACGGGATGTAGTCATAACTTTGTAAGTTTTATTGTCGATCCAATGGCCTTGTCAGCAAATACAAAGTTTTTCAAGTAATTCAGACCATTATTTACACACTTTTGAGAACGAATTTTTCCGTTATTTGATCATGACAAGGAATTTGTGTGACCGGTAGCACGGTAAAAAATCCCACCTATGAATGTTTGTTCTGTTCCAATTTTATATTGTTTAATAGATTTTTGATATATCCATATATTTCATGCTAACATCATTTCAAAGATTTCAAGTAAAGCATGACCATCTAAGGCAAATGCAAAAATAAATTCACCTGTGGGTTATATGACAAGGCGGTAAAAAGAACTTGTTAAACATATCTACCAGATATCACCTTAAGAAATGGAAAACAGTATTCCTAAAAAAATTTTTTTTAGTTTTAGCGAAAAATATTTCTTTTACTCAATATATCTTCAATAAATTTATATTAAACCATTATATTAAGTACATAAAAATGCATATTATGGCAAGATGTACAAGCATCTTCAAGTTGAAATTGCGTCACGAGAAATACCATGCAAAAACCTATTAGGTATGGGATAACGATTGCACAATAATAATACTTATTGTATGATTGAATAATTCCTATCATTCTGATTGGCTGAGATCCAACTATGTAGAAAAAAATACTACGTTATATTTCCATGCACGTAACGTTCCAGGTGAATATAAGGACATTGATCTAAAAATAGATCGGGAAATTCCAAGTTGATACAAATAGATTTGGAAAGCTATTACAACTGCTATTGACTTTTTCTCCTGTAAACATAACATTAGGCGAATATAATTATGGGGTGGGGGTTGTAAGTGCGCATGCCGGGGCCCTCCCTCTGATAATTTTTCTAAACAAACGTTTTTACCTTTTTTAAAAGCTGATAATCATTCATCCTTTCATAATCTTTTATTTAAAAAAGAGCCTGGCGTTATTTTTTTTCTTTTAAGGTAATTAAAATAGATTTAAAACATTTCAAATCAACACGACTGACGAGGTTTATTTACATTGTAACTCTGCTTCTCTCTTTATAGCTGTTTAGGACTTCAATAAATGCCAGCAAGTAATGAGTTGTATCATTGAATCGTATAATAAAACAATTATTGCTCTTTTTTCAGTCAATACGATTATTTAGCCACCTTCGAAGTACAATATTCACCTTGCCCTTCGGGCTCGATGAATATTTACTCCTCAGGTGGCTAAATCATCGTATTGACCTCAAAAATAGCAATAATTGTATAAATTAAATTACTCAATGTAGAATGAAACTGTTTTATGACATGTATCTCATATGGTTTATCTGACACTGACACAAAATATATGTATTATCCATAAACTGAACTTGCTGAGCCTGAAAAGGAAAAAAAAAATAGTTAAATGATGTTATCATGATAGATTAAAAAATGTAATAGTTAAAAGCAAGAATTGAGTCAACTTTATACGACAGATCAAACTTACCTTGAGTACTATTGCGTGCTAAAAAAAATAAAGAATACAAAAAATCAATTATTGCATTTGAAGTTAGTTTACTTACTGTTCATATAATGTCAATTGTAAAGCAAAGAAACACAGTGTTTTAAAGAGAGTTGTCTCTAAATGTTTTTATGATTGGACTCGCATGGCTCTTTTGTCAATTTTGAAGCACACTTTTCTCAATTCCTCTTCTTCTCTTCAGCTATTCACCAATAAACTTTAATTCTATCAATATTGATTAATTACACGTTGTTTAACGACCCATTCGAGAATTTTCACTCATGTAGAGATGTCACCATACACCGGTGAATGGGCTTCAAATTTTGACCTTTGCTTGCAATTGGCACGCAGGGCCATTGAGATTGAGGGGTCTTTATCGTGCCAACGCCTGTCGTGACATGGGACCTCGGTTTCAAAGGTATCATCCGAAGGACCCGCATCTTTCGACTTCAAGTGCCTAGCGCATGGCAAAGGACAGTTGCTTCCCATTTTTTATCGACTTTGGTCAGTCGCGGCCGAGATTCGCTCACGATCAACTACCAAGCGCGCTTTATCAACACAATCCAGAGACTTTTTGCCAAGGTTTTGGAATCTTACCAGTAAATCTGGATTATGCGCAAAATGTGGACTTTTAAAAGCCTCGATTCTTACAAAAAGATTAGTTCTAACATTCCAAATAATTTTTTTTCTGAATTAGAATTTCATAAATAATTTGCTTCACATTAATAATCTTAGGAAGATTCATTTGACAAAAACGAACTTTAAGAACTTTAAGGACAACCCTCGTGCACAGAGGGTTCGGTGTTGGAATGTTTTTAATTATATATACACTGTAATAATCTTGGTTATTTTCTTACATTAACTTCTTTGCCTGAACCTGTATTGTAAGCATTTGAAAGTAAGCGTCGACAGGGATTTCACTTAATAAATAAATGGACTTTTGAGCTTGAATACTGTTCGTTATCTCCATATATTTCACAATAAGGGCTGGATTTTTGAAAAAAAAATACATAAAGTATTGCTTTTCTTCAATTCTTTAGCACTTTTTTGCTAATTTATATGATTTGAATGTAATAAATATTTTAAAGAACTGTACCTTTCTTTGCTGTAAACTTTCCTATCAAGGAAATATGGGAAAATTGTGTTTGGAATAAATTGCCAGTTCGAGAGTTATTATTATATTATTTACTAAGGATAGCACTTTAAATTAGCTTAACGTATTTGGGAGAGTGGTTGTAACAGTGATGTAATTTTTAGTGAAGAGAAACACCAACAGAACTTAATGACATACGCAACGTAGTTTGAACATTTTTCTTTTTTTCCACGGAGTTGAAGAGTTCCAATTCTTGAAGGAACTGTGTGCAGTATTTTATGTCTATATACATTTATGGTGTTGTACACTTCTTGTAAAACAATTTTGGATAAAACAAACATCTAGAATATATGATTAATATTTTTTTCATATATTTTTCTTTGAATCATCCAGGAATTTTCATCAATTGATATCTTTCAAAAACTCTTGGTAATGCATGCTGATTTTTTGTATATGAACACCTGTAACATAATTAATCTTAAATTAAGGATATCTTGAAAAATTATCAGTAGGTATGGTACGTTGCGTATGTCCTTAATGAAAAGAATGATTTAAAAATCAGTCAATTTTGTAAGTGCAAATGGACAGCATGGCTACTACTTTTTCTGCTTTGATTTCTATGTAATTCCTTTAAATTTTCTATGAAAAATCCCCCATAATTATAAATTTAATATGCATGTACTGACATTCAAATTGATTCTTCTCTAAATTATTATAAAAATAATGCAATATTTATCAAATTTTGATATTCCAATTAAAAAGTTCTTGATCCTTATTTTGACCATTTTGAAAAAAAAGTCCAAGACAAAAAGCCTGGTGAACATGATCATGGTGTCTAAGAAAGACTTGTATCGGTTTTGAAGTGAGAATTGTGTTAATCGTAGTACTCACGAGAACAAAATCCGCAATATGCCGGACAATGAAGTCTCATATAGCCTTGATAATTAGGATCCGTACAATAGGCTTTTGCAGCCAAACTGCAATTATTCGCCATGTCCACACAGTTTGGAAGATGTAGATCTAAAAAATGGTTGGTGCCGTTAAAGAGTTTTCAAAAAGACATAGAATGCATCAGTGTTTTGCTTTTAGATGTTTTGTGATATTAAAAATATATGTAACATTGTTACACAATGTTTTGTCACCTATATTATATTTCAGATATATGACAAAATTATCATAGAATAAAATGTATCATCTTCATTCAAACTGTTTAATTTTGAATAATTTAATTTTACTTGTAACACGTCATTTGATTGGATAAAAGATTTCATTCATTTTATATAACATAACTAGCCTACGTCACAATGAGTTACGTCAAAAAACGTATTACTCCGCTTGCCGTTACTTTTAAAATTTAATCAATGTGAACCCATATTCTGGGGGAAAAATGCCTCCTTGTCTGCACTGAATTTAAATTATCATAGAATAAAAACTATACGATTCAAAATGGGGCTTCATAAACCGCTTCGCGGTTTATAAAGCGTAAACTGCCCCAAGTTATGTTACATCGTATAATATAAGTTGAAATAAGCTTCATTTCTTAAATAAATATAAAAAAATATTTATCACATTTTTTTACATGCATAAAGTAAGTGAACTTGTTTATACTGACCAGGACAGACTCCGCAGTAATCTAAACAGTAGAACTTAGTAAAGGTATTCCAGACATAGCCCTCACATCCAAGCTTCGCACAGTTCCCAAATTTGTCAACACAATCGCCATCTTTGAAATAAACATTTCGTAACACGAAATTGAAAAGAAAGACAATATCTTTAATTGTAAAATAAATATCGAATAAAAGCACTTAATTGTTCTTAAGTTTTGTTAACATGAACCCAAAAAGGAAATGTTCATAAGTATATTTTCTTTATATTATGGGTTTAGGGAGAGGGAACTTTTACATATTGACATATTCCAATATCTATAACCCTTTTGACACGTTTAGCATTTTTTCAAAAGAATATGGAACAAATGTACCTGAATAAATATGTGTTTAAAACCAATCAGTGAATAGGGAAAATTTCTTCTAACCAAGCTAAAGGTATCTAAAACTTCGAGAGAATTCATTCATTGTGTCCTAGAATAATTTTTAAAGAATTCAACAATGTGTTTTTTTTTTCAAATTTATTTGAATTATAAAAATAAGAAAAATATACTTGCCGACAGTGAAGGCATATGCAGACAATAATACTAGAAATGCATACATGATTTCTAGATAACAAAAGTTCCAATCAGTATTCTTTCCGTTTAACGTTTAATCGTTGATCTTCTTTTTGGTTAAAGGGCATTGCTCTATAAAGGCAGGGCAGGTCAATATCAAGTCTTCTCAAGAACAATTCTGTACGTTATCTGTACTGATAATTTAGACCTGAGTATTCACAGACATTAAACACGTCTTAATCAGCAAAATACATTAAAATTAAAAAAAAAAGGGACTCCATGCAAAAAATATACTTTCAGAAACAATATGCAATTATACTAAATATTTTCATATATATTTATCCACTAAAATGTTTAATGCTTTGTAATTTTCTTTTTAAACGATTAAAAATAAGCTTAATGATGCATATCGTTCTTTATTTATGTTAAGAGTTTTGATATGTTGCAAAAAAGTTTATACATATAAACGTTGAAAATAACAATGATGAATTTCATAATCTCGCGAAGAATTGCGAATCAAAAAAACAGGACAAAGACATGAATTTCTGAAGAGGTGGAATCTGGTGTTTAAAAGGAGAGAACTTCCCTTGTCTACTGTACATACCCGCCCCGGGTCCCATGCATTAATTAATGAGGTGAAATTAATCCATATTCAAAAGGATGTAAAACAATGATCTAATCATGCGTTGGAAAACATAGTTAATCAAATCATGATCCTCTTCAAAGAAGGTCGTTATAACGACCATAGAATTTACAATGTGCCTTCCTCATACATCATCACTTTCTTACCTAGAAACCTGCATTTGCTTCAAAATTTTCCACACTTAAAATATGTTTTTAAATATCAAGTCAATTAGGAGAAAAACACCAGGAATATTATAAATAAATACGGAAAAGATGAGTTTGTTGGCCATTAATTAATGTCTACGTAAAGTAAATTTTCAAGTATGAAGCAGAGTTAAAGAAAACATGTATGTGATTTTTTTAGTTTACCATACATGTGTATGATGTATAAAGACATAATGAAAGAATTTGAAAATTTTTATTGTTAATTGGTAAACTTCTTCGACATAACGTAAATTAATAAAGTGTACATCGTAGTTTGCAAATAAAATAACTGTTATATCAAACTTTCAGATCTTCATACTAAATAAATATTCAACTAATACTAAAGATTTATATCTATCTGGGACAGCATATTAAAGCTGTGAGGAAAAAAAATCATCAAAATTAAAGTAGTCAAAAGTTTACTACCATCTCAAGCTTCTTATTAATCGGAATTAGAAAATTTAATTAGATCAGGAGGCGCAGCGGTTAAAACATTAGTTCTAGTTTTGTGGTACAAGGACTTGGTCCTTACGTCGCAGTTTCGAATCCCACAGCGAGACGTGTAGCCAATTAAGGGTTGCAGACAGACAGACAGACATTCCATATTTCCTCTGCAGCAGAGATCAATGCATCAAACTATTAAGTATGTAATAAGATTTGAACTTTAGAACAAAAATGTGGAAATATGTACACAAGATCAGGCCATAATTAAAACACTATGTACATCATTTATCAGTTTTTGAAGTTTTATAATTCATGTAAGTGAGTGTTCATTTCTGTCATCATACGTGCAACACCAGTTGCAACAGCAAGCATAAACATTCCCCACTCGTCCTCACATACGAAAGAACCACATCTTGATCCAAGAACGGTGTTAGCGATCTTGAAAGTCTTCACTATTATTTGTGAGGTTAACGTAAGATAGGACATTTATCGCGTTTACTTTTCGTCCATCAAGCTGTCTCTGTTAGCAAATAGCGTTGGGCATTCAAGGAGAAAATGCATTGCAATATCAAAATTGTCGTTTGCAATGATATTCAATGTCATTTTAATGTGATATTGATTTTGTACATGTTTTAATACCATGACATTTCCGTGCTACGGAAGCGTAAATGGCTCTACACTTGTTGTGTTATAAATTTGTATATTGTCTTATATTTTATCGACTTATCAACAAATAAAGTGTTATACCTCCTTATTTATGCCCATATTTTGAATTGTATCGAGGTGTATTTACATAATTGAAGGCAACTTCTTTTGTTCAATAGATTTTATTGCTTTAACTTTTATCGACTGAAATATTATACTAATTTTCAAATATCGATCTAAACAAAATATTTATTCATGTCAATATAGTATTGTCGATTTGAAGAAATAGATATGAAGTTATATCGATATAGATATATGAATATTTTCGAGAAGAAGTCAGAAAAAGGTGTTTTTGAATTAACTTGGAATCCCCCCCCTCCCCGCCAAAATAATCCAAAAACACTTTATTCTGACTTCTTTCTCGCAAATATTCATAAATTAAAATTGATCTGACTATATCTTTATTTTATCATATCAACAATATTATATCGATATGATTAAATATCTTGTTTTAATCAATATCTGAAAATCAATATATTATTTCAGTCGATAAAACTTAAAGCAATAAAATCTATTGAACAAAAGAAGTTGCCTTCTATTATGTTAAGAAATCTTAAAACAATTTAAAATATGAACATAAATAAGTAAGTATAACACTTTATATGTTGATAAGTCGATAAAATATAACACAATATACAAAGTTATAACACAACAAGTGTAGAGCCATTTACGCTTCCGTACATTTGAGACAGTTCATAATCTATTTTACTGAATACTAAAGAAACAATTACTATTCTATTTCTTTTGATATGTGGGGTTTTCTTGTCCGGTGCCAATGTTCCCAAAACTCACATGTTAATAAAAGGTAAGTCAGCTTAGAATTTTAAAAATATTGTGCAATCGTAAAATATTAAAATTATTAGATACATGTATGAATGAAATTTAATCACAGAAGTATTTCATTGATCTTTAAAATGATTGTTATCAATTGAAAATTATGGCGATATTTTCGTCCCTTTAGAGTCGAGTACAATATAATGTTTCTGCAATATTTTCATTTACACCTTACTTGAAAAACCATTTTAATTAAACATTGAATTTGGGCTGTAAAACAACGAAAACAATTAGAAAAGTAGCTATTTCGGACTGTCACCTGAAGAAGGCACTGAGTACAAAACAATATTATCACAGATAATTCAATTTATGCCGCTATGAGAAATATATTTTACACCTTAGGATAATTCCGCATATCTCTGCGCAGTCTGCAGGATATGCGCCTTTATCGCAGCGCAATTATCAAATAACCTTTCATTGCGAAATCGCAAGCTTAAATTTCTTGACAGAGTAACCCAATCAAAATCCTTGATTTTGTTGCGCCATTTTTGTTAGCCTGGTAGTGCCTTGAAAAAAAATGTTTGTGGAAAAGGGGACCTGCGTACATGTGGCATCAGATTTAATTATTGGCCAGCTTCTTAGGGGAGAATCATCGGTCCCTGTAATTTATGCAGTGGAAATTATCCTCGTATCGTGGAACCTATATCGGTGGAGGCACAGATGGGTTTTTGGCAGAACTCGTTACTACACACTGCAATGGTAGCTGTTTACTTCGACAACCCTCTAGGAAGAATTTGAAACACGGGGACCCTTTCGCCCATGCATTGGAGAAGTTCTAGGAACGCAGTGATTGTGCTTTCCTGTCAATTAAGGGCAGTATTGTTTTTGGTCATTATAAAAAAAAAAAATAATAATGTTTTAAAGTTTACATATTTGGAGCAGCTTTAAAATCATTGTTTTATTCATACTTCATTTTGGTTAAGCTGCATGCCTTTATAAAATACAGGCTAACTGGCGGTGCAACAGGGCAAATCATTTTCATAATTTATATTTATTTACCATATGTACCTGATACCACTTCATGGGTTCTCCTTATGATTTGTCTTTCTGATGTTCAGTAAATACATATTATGGAAATAATAGCATTTATGCCAAAATTATTTTCCATTTAGTTATTTAACTTGTATCGTTGCCCAGATTATGATACCCCCTTTTCATGGAGAGAATTATTAGTTGTCTCGGCGAATGAAATCTCACTATTACCTATCATGTGTACTTAGTCTATTTACAGTCATTGTTCTGTTGATGGAATATTCTGCACCTGCATCAAAATTGTGAATTTTATACATGTTATATGTCTGTTTGATTCTGCAATTTTATTTATCCTGTTTACACTGGAGTTAATAACTTGCCTGATCATGGAACCTGTTTACGCATAATTTATGGCGGTGTTGTCCTAATATTGGTGGTTGATGGAATCATTGTTTACACATGGAAATATTGGATTGTTTACAAACACATGCATGTGTTAAATCAAGTATTAAACTTTCTTCAGTGTCCATGCACGTGTTAAATCATTTCAGCTGATCAAACTTTCTTCTATAGTATATTCATAATAATTACTAAAATTAAATTAAGACATTTCTATGTGTGCCATATATAATAGTTCCATCATTGGAACATTGTTTGTTTTTTTTACTTATGGGAAATATATTTTGTGTCATTGGGATTTGAATGCATTTCAATCTTCTGCATGATGCAATATGCAAATCTGAGATAAAATAAACAGAGAGCAATTGATTACCTGCACAAAATGTGTCAAGGGGGTTATCGGTCAATTAACCTGTATGCTGATCTACACATGTTTGCTTTTTTATGAATCTGTGTTCGAGGTCAATTGGGTCACCACGGGATGTCAGCTGGAGTGTCATGGATTATACTCTGGGTTTCTCGGGGAGTCTCTCCTATCTTTTCTGATCCTGGCTGCGGATGGAGTCCACCTTCAGTAAACTCCATTCACTGTCCAGCCTATGTGGCTCGAATGTTCTTTTGCTTGTGCATTTTATCATCTTTTCAAAGAAATAAGATCCAGAACACCGTTTTATGTTTTATATTATTATTATATAGTCTTTATTAAATTATGCTCAGCTCAGGGCTATATAAAGAGTGGTGTACTGTTCCTTACAATATCTTGCATATCCAATTTATAATTTACAGAATGTTTGACACAATTTCTCTAATGATGCGAAGATATCAATGAAGTTGATAACCATTTTTTGCAGCATTAGAAAAAGGGAACATTTGGTAATTGCCATATATCTGAAGACATATTAAGTTGTTTTCTGGCTGCCTTACATATAATTCTTAAGGGGCATTATCCCCGTAAGGAAGTCTCAGCTATGTTTAGTATATTGTTATGTTCAGCAAAATCCTTATTAGTGGGTTTTGAAACATTCAATATGTCATTTTTTTTATGCTATAAGTAGAACTATTGGGAGAAAAATGGTTCAAAAAAAAAAAAAAAAAAAAAAATTAAATTAAAAGAAAAAAGAAAAGATAAGAAAAAGGGGAAAATATAATGTGCATTTTAATAAATAAATAAGTAGAGAGTAGAGAAATTCAGAAAATGTTTATAAACATTTTAGTTTGACCATTAAGAATATGTTCAAGATACACTGTACTTGTGAAAACATTCAATATATTGTTCCAATATTTGTGAAAACATTCAGTATAACATCGATTAGTTTGGTTTGTTTTTTGTGAATGTTTAAAGTTTTTGAGGGAAACATTCAGTATAATGATTAAAAGTTTTCCTGGGAATTAAGTATTTTATTTCAAAATTTTGGGAAAACATTAAGTTCAATGTTTCATTGTTTTTGTGCAAACATTCAGTATCAGGTTTCAAAGTTTTTGAAGAAACATTCAGTATGCTTCATTGTCTTTGTGAAACATTCTTTATAATTTATATTTCAAAGTATTTGTCTCAAACATTCAGTATAATGTTTTCAAATCTGTGTCGAAACATTTATTATGATATTTCAAGTTTTGGTGGAAGCATTCAGTGTAATGTTTCAAAGTTTATGTCGAAACTTTTAGTTTAGTGTGTCAGGTTTGTTTTGGAAACATTCAGTATAATGTTTCAAGTTTTTGTGGCAACATTAATAAGTATAATGTTTTAAAGTTTTTGTAGAAAAATTCAGTATATTGTTTCAAAGTTTATGTCTAAGTATTCAGTATAAAGTTTCAAGTTTGTTTTGGAAACATTCAATATAATGTTTCAAAGTTTTTGTGGAAATATGCAGTATCATGTTTCAAAGTCATGTATTAGTGTTTGTGGAAACATTCAGTACAATGTATCAAAATTTATGTTGAAACAGTCAGTATAATGTTTGAATGTTGTTTTGGAAACATTCAGTATAAAGTTTTGATTGAAACATGCAGTATGGTGTTTCAAAGTATTTGCGGAAACATTCAGCATAATTGATTCAAAGTTTTTGTGGAAACATTCAGTAAAATGTTTCAAAATTTTTGTGGAAACATTCAGTATAATGTTTCTAGTCTTAGTGGAAATATTCAGTATAATGTTTCAAAGTTTTGTGAAAACATTCAGTATAATGTTTCAAAGTTTTCGTGGAAACATTCAGTATAATGTTTCAAAGTTTTGTGAAAACATTCAGTATAATGTTTCAAAGTTTTCGTGGAAACATTCAGTATAATGTTTCAATGTTTTGTGGCAGATGCAGTATAATGTTTCAAAGTTTTTGTGGAAACATTCAGTATAATGTTTCAAAGTTTTGTGAAAACATTCAGTATAATGTTTCAAAGTTTTGTGGCAGATGCAGTATAATGTTTCAAAGTTTTGTGGAAGCATTCAGTATAATGTTTCAAGTTTTTTGTGGAAACATTCAGTATTATGTTTCATAGTGTTTGTGGAAACATTTAATATAATGTTTCATAGTTTGTATGGAATATTCAGTATCATGTTTCATAGTTTTTGTGGAAATATTCAGTATCATGTTTCATAGTCATGAATAAGTGTTTGTGGTAACATTCAGTATAATGTTTCAAATCTATGTCGAAATATTCGGTAAAAATGTTTTAAGTTTGTTTGGAAACATTCAATTAGGGTTTCAAATTTGTTATGGAAACATTCAGAATAATGTTTCAAAGGTTTTGTGGAAGCATTCAGTATAATGTTTCAAAGTTTTGTGGAAGCATTCAGTATAATGTTTCAAGTCCTTGTGGAAACATTCAGTATAATGCTTCAAAGTTTTGTGGAAGCATTCAGTATAATGTTTCAAAGTTTTGTGGAAGCATTCAGTATAATGTTTCAAGTCCTTGTGGAAACATTCAGTATAATGCTTCAAAGTTTTTGTGGAAACATTCAGTATTATGTTTCAAAGTTTTTGTGGAAACATTCAGTATAATGTTTTAAAGTTTTGTGGAAGCATGCAGTATAATGTTTCAAGTCCTTGTGGAAACATTCAGTATAATGCTTCAAAGTTTTTGTGGAAACATTCAGTATAATGCTTCAAAGTTTTTGTGGAAACATTCAGTATGATGTTTCAAAGTTTTGTGGAAGCATTCAGTATAATGTTATAAGTCCTTGTGGAAACATTCAGTATAATGCTTCAAAATTTTTGTGGAAACATTCAGTATAATGTTTCATTGTCATGTATTACTGATTGTGGAAACATTCAGTATAATGTTTAAAGTTTTTGTGAAAACATTCAGTATAATGATTCATTGTCATGTATTACTGATTGTGGAAACATTCAGTATAATGTTTCAAAGTTTATGTCGAAATATTCAGTATAATGTTTCAAAGGTTCTATGGAAACATTCAGTATAACGTTTCAAAGGGTTTTTTTTTTTGAAACATTCAGTATAATGTTTCAAGTTTTTTGTGGAAAAAGTTCAGTATAATGTTTCACAGTGTTTGTGGAAACATTCAGTATAATGTTTTTGAAGAAACATTCTGTCCATACTATTTTATACCTTTGTGGAAACATTCTGAACAATGGTTTACTTGTTTAAAGATTTAAAAAAAAAAAAATGAAAATCAGATCAGTAGAAACATTCTGTTTCAAATTTCAATTTGAAGAGAAAGAACTTTCAGTATTATGAGAAACATAAAATAGATATTAATTAAATAATTTGTTTCATGCGGTACATGTAGCATGTCATCAAGACTGTTCTGAGAGTCTCAATGTAAAATTGTTTCTCATTTTATTTGGGTTCCAGTATCTACATATTCCTAGGCTTAGTAGTGCATTACACTCATACACTATTTACCATGGTATTCTAGATCTGTTACTTGTAGCAGTACATTGATGCCAAGGGCCAACCTGAACTATAAAGTGATCAACACCTAACTTCATGCAGTACCATCCAAGGCACAAAATGGATAGGCAATGGAGTCTACAAATTTCAGATGGCAGAAATTGTGCATTATTGGAATGACAATTGCAAAATTGTTGAAACAGTGCTCTCATATGGAACCTCTTATGCAGATATATGATCAAACGATCAACAAGATCATTCAAGAATTTAGGTGCTCTGGACATGATGCCAGCTGTCTTCATAGTAAACTGTTGGAAAATGATACCACCAAAGTTTGAAATCCACACCACCAGGAAGGACAAGCTACACCTCAATATGCTCAAGCCCCTCCTATGGATTCTATGTGGATATCTGTGTTGAACGGCATATATAATTTTCTCCAACAGGTACTGCCAAGGAACATCATATAGAGTAGTCAGCATCTGTCGTTTATCTACTATGTAAAGTAAGATGAGGCAATGTATTAGCTTCTTATGTAACATTAATTTTTCTATCATTAATGTTGTAAATCTGGTCATGAGACCAGCAAATGATTTATCATATATTGCACAAAGTACATCCTCTATAGTCATCAACTCTGTATAATTCAGCTCAATTTTTATGAGGTCAGCACTTAATTGCTTTTGTAAAATGTATTTTAGTTACTGAGCTTAGTGTTGATGTACTTGTAATGTCTCCATAATCTGCTTACTAATGTCAATGAGTTCAGCATTGAAACCGGCCTGCATAGTCTTTGAGCTACATGTAAGATGATGGCTACTCATTTAAAATATATGTTTAAATCTGCCAGCATAGACTTGAATTAAGATACATAGTTCAGCGGATAGCTGCTCATGTATATTGTATGTTAAAATCTGCTTGCATAGTCTTGAGTTAAGATACATAGTTCAGCGGATAGCTGCTCATGTAAATTGTATGTCAAAAGCTGCTTGCATAGTCGAGAGTTAAGATACATGAGTTCAGCGGATAGCTGCTCATGTAAATTGTATGATGAAATCTGGCTTGCATAGTCTTGAGTTAAGATACGTTAAGATACATGAGTTCAGCGAATTGCTGCTCATGTAAACTGTGTGTTAAAATCTGCTTGCATAGTCTCAGGTTAAGATACATGAGTTCAGCGGATAGCTGCTCATGTAAATTGTATGTTAAAAATTCTGCCTGCATTGTCTTGAGGTTAGATAAAGACCTTCATAATTGGCTTCCCTTGATACACAATTGAACAGCTAACAGGTGAATGTTAATGTATTTGTTGCATCAGATTTTGTTATTTGTCAAGAACACCTAGTCTTAAAAGTATGTGATATCATATGAACTTCGACTTCAATGTTGTTATATAAAATGCTGTAAATTTCTGTATTTTACTGTTTTTATAAAAAAAAGTTTTCTTTTGATTTTCTCCTTGTTTGGCGTCAACCCCTCACTGCGTGACACTGCGTGAGGGCTTGTGGCGCAATTGTTTGGACGCCTCCAAGGATTTACTCATTTATGTTATATTTTATGCATATTTACATGTACTCTGATATGTTCACTGCATGTAAATTTCTAGTCAGTCTCAGGGGGATCACACTTGTACCTTTCACCTATGTACATGTAACCTGTATTGTTTAATATTAGGTGATCCCCCTTAATGATTTGTTTTACCTTTTACTTTATGTCATTGAATTAAATGACATATTCGACAAAACTGCATATCTGTGTTTGGTTGTTTTTCACTGCACTATCAGGCTGATATTTCTCATAGGAGGCATAAAACAATATTATCACAGATAATTCAATTTATGCCGCTATGAGAAATATATTTTACGCCTTAGGATAATTCCGCATATCTCTGCGCAGTCTGCAGGATATGCGCCTTTATCGCAGCGCAATTATCACATAACCTTTCATTGCGAAATCGCAAGCTTAAATTTCTTGACAGAGTAACCCAATCAAAATCCTTGATTTTGTTGCGCTATTTTTGTTAGCCTGGTAGTGCCTTGAAAAAAAAAACCACCACCCACCCTTTTTTGGGGTTTTTGGTTTTATATTATTTTATAACTTGTCATACGTTTCTTGGATTGGCGCAATTGTTTGGACGCCTCCAAGGATTTACTCATTTATGTTATATTTTATGCATATTTACATGTACTCTGATATGTTCACTGCATGTAAATTTCTAGTCAGTCTCAGGGGGATCACACTTGTACCTTTCACCTATGTACATGTAACCTGTATTGTTTAATATTAGGTTATCCCCCTTAATGATTTGTTTTACCTTTTACTTTATGTCATTGAATTAAATGACATATTCGACAAAACTGCATATCTGTGTTTGGTTGTTTTTCACTGCACTATCAGGCTGATATTTCTCATAGGAGGCATAAATACACAAATGGAACGAACAATGTGTATATGAAGTCTCGTCAAAGGCAAAATATAACATGAATTTTCTTTCCAATTAGCATTAGCTACTTTTCCACTTTCCACTTCTTCGAACTATTGCTTCTAAAAAGTCTTCGATATTCATTGAATTGGGCCAAACTCGAGATGACCTATGACAAGAGTGAAAAAAAAATGTTCTCAATCTAGGGCATATGAAAGAATCTTTGAAAAAAACTTTCTTGGAAGTGGATCCATAAGAAATCGTCATATAAAGTGAAAACCCCTCTTACTATTGGGGTAGATGTTGTGTCGAGTTACAAAGTCAGCGCAGATGCAGTTGGTGTTGACGGAATCTTAATACAAGTGAGTATTTTATCAAATTTTCTCGAATTTTATTTCGTTTTTTCGAAAAATTATTTGGACAGATTTCAATTACTGAAATAGAAAGAATCTTCAAAAAAAATCCATTTTTAAAATAAAATAAAATGGCTTTTATATACCGTATAGCGGGTTTTCTTGGCGAGTGTAAAATTTGGCGTTTTGCCTGCTCAAAGGTATGCCAAAAATTTAAGTGTAATTTATTTTAGCGGACACAGGGTTTTAGCTCTTTGCTGATAAACACTAAAAATAGTAGTGAATTATTAAAATTTTAGCGGACAACCATCAAAACACCAAAATAAGCAAAAATTAGCACCCCGCTAAAATAACCCTCTATACGGTATAAGAAATTCTTTGCTGATATTAAGTATCATATATGTATATAAGAAAAGATACAAAAGAAAGAATAAAAAGTAAATAAATAAATATGGAGAGAAAATGACCAATTAAGAGAATTTAAGTATTTTAAAATTCTTTCTAATGGTTTCTTTCAGTACTAGACGTTACATGTAATATTTATATGTAACTGTTCGTTTTCGGCGAGAAAGACTGACACACATGTACTTTGGAGCACATGAAATTTCATATGAAAATTCACATGAGCAGCGAAGCCATTCAAACATAATTTACTTTATGTATACACAACACCCGAGTTTATTTCTTATATTTTGCCATCATAGTTCAAAAGAATTAGATTAGCAGTGAATACAAGCCGAACTTACCATGAAAATGTAAAGAATCGTTTTTTTAAAAAGACGCTCGTTTTAAACTTTGTAGATTTACTACTTCATCTTGTTGTATATAACTATTTTTTAAAGGTCACTTCAAACGCCAGCACCATGATTGTGCTGGCATTCTTAAGATTGACCCTGAGGTAAAAGGACGTTATGGTGTGTATACAATTTATCCTGACGGCAACACGAAGAAGTCAGTTTTTTGTGACATGACTACTGACGGTGGTGGATGGACGGTATTAAGATAATTTTAATTAATTAACAAAATTATATAAGCTAAGCACTTGAACTGTTTCTTACTTATGTAGCATCAAACACATAAAACATTCTGTATTTCTGTCTTGTGTTAGAAAATGTTAAAAATGCATTCAAAATCTGACGAAGTGATAACGATGTTTTATATTATCTATGGGGTCAACAGCATAATATCATATCTGATATTTGCAGTGTACATGCATGAATGCTTCTACCAAAGGCACTGACTACTAGGCTTAAATATACTGAGGACAAAAGCAGGAACACTATCTCTTACTGAAATTCTGTTATAGATATCATTCAATTATTTAGATTTTAGTCCAGTGTCATATTATTTAATTCAAAATACAATATCTGCACTCAGAAGGTTACTAGTATTTAGCGACGAATACAAGCGGGAACTACAAATTTTTACCGAACATGGAAAGATTACAAGACAGGTTTTGGCCAAGCAGGATCGGATTCTTGATTAGGTAAGTTAAAGTTTTAATTAAATTGTCAGTACAACTATAACAGATTTTAACTAGCATTCTGAGTATTGCATAAGCAATACATGTCCCCTTCTGGGTTCTCCTTTTCTCTTTACAGGCGTGTAGCATCGTTTTTGAAAGTGGGGGGGGGGGGCAGCCAGAGATCCTATTTCGTGGGGGAAGGGGGTTGGTTGTAAAGTTTTTCTAAGTGTCAACGTCAAGTACTTTCAGTACCAATTCTAATACTACAAAAGTTGCCCAAAGCCGAAAATCCTATTTCGTGGGGGGGGGGGGGGGGTTGTAAATTTTTTTATCAGTGTCAACGTCAACTACTTTCAGTACCAATTCTAATACTACATTTTCGGTACATCACTAAAAGTGGGGGGGGGGGCAACCAGGCTTTCAATTAACATTTCCTATAGTATAAGTAAGGTTGGGAAAAAAAGTGGGGGGGGGGGGGCAGCCCCCCCCCCCTTGTTGGTACGCCCCTGCTTTAGAATACAACTTCGTTTGGAACATTAATTTAGTGCATCACGACCCAGATCATAATCCAAATTATAAAAAAAAGTAAAAGTGCCATGATTCTGTCAAAAATTAATGAAGTGAAACGGCATTCAAACTTGATCTGTAACTCATCAAGATACACTAACATAACAAAAATCAGCTCAATATCTGCAAACGTTTAAAAGAAAAGTGCAGAAAACTACGAAAGCCTATTAGGATCAATCTAGAGAGAAAAAAAATTTAAAAGGCGTTATAACGCCTTTTGAAAAGGCGTAATAACGCGAAAAAAGGCGTAATAACGCCTTTTGAAAAGGCGCTATTACGCCTTTCCATTCCAAAAGGCGTTGTTACACCTTTTAAAAAGGCGTTATAACGCCTTTGTAAAAGGCGTTTTTACGAGTTTCCATTCAAAAAGGCGTTATTACGCCTTTTCAAAAGGCGTTATTACGCCTTTATAAAAGACTTTAATACACCTTTCCAAAAGGCGTTATAACGCCATTCTAAAAGGCGTTATAACGCCTTTCCATTCAAAAAGGCGTTATAACACCTTTCCAAAAGGCGTTATTACGCCTTTTAGAAAGGCGTTATTACAACATTTTAAAAGGCGTTATAACGCCTTTATAAAAAGCGTTATTATGCCTTTATAAAAAGCGTTATTACGCCTTTCTAAAAGGCGTTATTACGCTTTTTGAATAACCATTATTTTGCATTTAACAGGCCCGTGCTTTTAATAGCCCCCCCCCCCCCCCCCCCCCCAAACACCACCACCGTCCCCACTCTATCGGCTAAACTCGTGGGGTGAATCTCGGTAAAACTTTATTTAAATGCAATAATTTGCCAGTTTTACACACTGCAACAAAATGTTCAGGAACCAAGCTACCAATAGTTAATTATAATATTTAAACTGTAGCAAGACTTTTCTCCAAGAAGTGTGTATTTGTGATTTGTGGAGGAGGTAACCCATTCGCACTCGTATTATACTGGCCTACTTGAGAAGGAAAATGGAAAGGCGTTATTTTATGTTAATAAATATATGAAAGATTTAATTAAAACCATCTTTATTCATGGAATTCTCTGTATTTCTGCACATCTCACTGACAACTGTTTGCATTCGTATTAAGAGAAGGCAACACTCTACTTGTGAAGATCAAGGAAATACTAGTAGGCAGACGTATCATGGAGCTTTGCTTGCCATGTATTAAAATTCATGTCATTTGAAGATATTTTTCTCCCTTCCTGGAAAAAAGCAGGCAAACTATTTGCATGGGAATATTGAGCAATTGAAATCAATGACCCTTGGTAGAGGTGTGTCTGGTATTAAAGAAGGACTTAGTTGGTTCAACATTGAAACTATATGACGCATTTAAAAATCTTTTTTCCTGGAAATCTAATTGCAATCTGTTTAAATTATTTTTTGAGAAATTAGTCCTATATCTAATTGTGAAATTCATGTCTCAAAGGTAAGATTTCTGCACCCCCACCCCCACCCCTCGGTTGGGCTAAATATGTTTAGTCATGTATTGAAGATAAAAGACGTAATAGTGCCTTTTGGAAAGGCGTAATAACGCCTTTTATAAAGGCGTAATAATGCCTTTTAGAAAGGCATAATAATGCCTTTTAGAGAGGCATAATAACGCCTTTTAAAAAGGCGTAATAACGCCTTTTAGAAAGGCGTTATAACGCCTTTTGCAAAGGCGTAATAACGCCTTTGGAAATGCGTAATAACGCCTTTTGGAAAGGCGAAATAACGCCTTTTAGAAAGGCGTGCCTTTTGCAAAGGCGTAATAACGCCTTTGGAAAGGCGTAATAACGCCTTTTGGAAAGGCGAAATAACGCCTTTTAGAAAGGCGTAATATTGCCTTTTGGAAAGGCGTAATAACGCCTTTTAGAATGGAAACTCGTAATAACGCCTTTTAGAAAGGCGTTATAACGCCTTTTAAAAAGGCGTAATAACGCCTTTTCAAAAGGCGTTATAATGCCTTTTTTCGGTTATTACGCCTTTTCAAAAGGCGTTATAACGCGTTTTAAATTTCTTTCTCTCTAGATTGATCCTAATAGGCTTTCGTAGAAAACAAGTAGGACACATATTTAAATAAAATAATATTTACAACAAACATATAAATGTCTTGATATACTATAACTTATTATACGAGGTTTGTCCCAAAAAGTCGTAGACAGAAAACATAGTTTATTTTCCCTTTGCTAACTCAAATCTCTTTTCTTGTCATAGCAAAAATTAACATTTTATGATCATGCGTTTCAAGTTTCATGACGATACCACATTTAATAAGAAAACTATGAAAAAATAAAGAAACCATGTAAGTGTACATCGGCGCACGAAAGCAAACGTAATTTACGTCTCTCATAACGTCATGATCTCTTTTTCTGCTTCACTTGCGGCTATTAAGGATGACGTTTACTCAGGTTTCAGAAAACAGAAAGGAAATTTTATAAAGTATAATATTTTAAATCAAAAACTGTTCTAAATGGATAAAATAAGCAAGTTTTAAATCAAAATCAATTTGAAAATTTAATATTTTATTATTTAAAGAAAATATACAGGAACAAAAGTCAATGTATGGTAATGCTGAGGAAATTCGGACTAAATTTTTAATTTTCCATATTTGTCTAAAAATTTTATTTCTTGCAATATTAATCACAAAGTAAAGGTTACATGTATTTTTAAACATCATTTTGCAAATATTATATATGTTAAAGCTTATAAATTATTTCAAATAATTGAATGCTTTGAAATAAATAAATTCAAAAATATGAACAAAAACCATTCGAGACAACATATCTCAATAATTTAATCATTGACCCCATATAATATTAATACCATGAGAATTAGGGCAACAAAAGTAATCTGAGGCTATCAGTAGTTTAGAGTTCTTATCAGTCAGATTTTTGTAATATTCGATTAAAAATGGGGAAAAAATATAAATATGACAGAGGAAATTCGGACTGTAATAATTATCACATTTATGACCCAAACTCCAGTCCTTTCTTTATATGAAGCAACACTGTTCCATTGCTATAATATTTCATTATTTAAAGAGTTTAGTTGCTTGTAATATTTTGTGTGTATAGAAAAAATTGGTCATAGTTTGAAAAATTGAGGTATTTCCCGAGAAATACTCAGGGGTCACTAGCATGAAAAGTAGGTCATTGACCTACAAGGTGTAGTTATTTGAAATTGAAATTTAACACAAGAAGCATAGGTGTTCAATGTGCAATAGGTAGTTTTTCGTTCTTATAAGTGGAATTTTTGGTCATCTGAGTAAAGGTATACCTTAACATCAAATTGAATATTTTTCATAGTGAAAAACCACACTTGACTAAGGGACGTATTTAAATTCACTACTGTTTGTTTAATTCTCTACTGTCCGTTTTCTTCAGCAGATTCAAATCTTAGTCAAAATTTAGTTGAAAGATTACCTTACATTTAAGGCAGCAGAGAAGAAACTTTGTTTGATGACGTTCATGGCCCAGAACGTTCCCAAATGTCTGCGTTTAACAAACAGCACTCTACTTCTTTCATGCTATTCTTTCGATATAGAGGAAAAACTATCTTTGAATCTCATGCCATTTAAAGACAACTTCTTCTCTATCAAAATCTAGTGTGTAATGTCCTTTCTGTACTCTTTTTCCCGTCTCTGGTGAATATAAAACATACCAAAAACAATTTATTACATTTCCGTGCGCCCGGTACGCATTTGACGACGTCATTTTTATCAATCTCAATTCTCCAAAAATCATGCCGCTAGTCGTCTGTTTTTAATGCTATTTATATGAAAATTTGACATATTATTAAAATTTCGATTCTGGTTTCACTGATATAAATTTTAGTTCAATCTGTTACATAATACCAAAGAAATAAAAGCAAATGTAATAGTTCTTAGCGTAAATTATTCCGAATTTTGGTCGTGCGCCAACAAACCATATCGGCCTTCATATAAATCGTCCCAATATAATTAATATCAAAGATATATATTTAAGAATTCACAATTTTAAAGAACATTGAATGTATTATGTCTATGCAAAATTTAGTTAGTATTGATTGCGTGTTTAAAAAGTTATCAACATTGTCTACGACTTTTTGGGACAACCCTCGTATGTAAGTTGAAATACGCTTGTCAATCAATTTACAAGATTTGTATTTTTAAGGTAACGATGCAATTCACATTCTGACCTCCAGTACAACGCAAGAACTGCGGGTGGACCTAGAACAATTTTCAGGTGCTAGAGTTTATGCCAGATACTCGAAGTTTGCCATTGACAATAATAAAAACAAGTTTAAATTGTCAGTCAGTGGATATAGTGGAACAGCGGGTATAGTATTAGTATTTTGACATGAAGGCAATGTTTGCTAGTTAAATCGAGACCATATATGCACCCCCCCCCTCTGCTTTCGCGAAATCGAAAACATCAAATCTCATTCGTCTGTCAATCTGTCACAAAAACTTTAACCTTGGTCATAACTTAAATTAGAAGAGATAGGGCTTTCATATTTCACATTTACATTGCCTATAAGGCTATAACGAGACCTTTTTCACATATATCTCGCATATTCTGACCCTGTGACCTTGAAGTTTGACCTACTATTGTAACAATTAATGGGTTTGTGTATCCCAATTATACAAGTAGGCCTTTGAGGATCACTGATTGGCTGAAACTGATCATGTGACCTTTAACAACACTATATAAGTAAGCGCAGCTAAGCTGCGAGGTTCCTTTTTGTCCAATTGCCAGACGGAAGAAGAGGCATATTTCGGCGATATGGTTAGTTGGGTGCGTGGCCTAGTACTACTTAGGCTTACCACAATATTTTATCAATACTAGGTGGATTGCCTGACGATGGAGGCTTGCCACAATAAAGAAGTTAGTATTGTATGACTAACCATCTAGAGGCCGACCATGGAGGGAAGTCAACCCTCAATGTCTAGTCTGGTGACCTCTCTAGATAATGTAAGTCTCTGATAGCAGTGGATGACTGTGCGTCCTGAATAAGGACAATTCAGTATCTTCTGTTGTCGGAGGCTGATCACTGGGAGATTGGACTTAGCGTCGTGACTGACACTACGTACGAGCCTGAATAAGACAATATTGGTGTTGGTCCGGTGCCATTTGGTGAACCCGTAAATTTTTGTAAATATAAGGCAGACATTCAAGTGTGATTTTCCCCTAAGTAAGGGAAGGGTCATATTTGTATATATTTGCAGGCCAATCATTTTAACCAATCATTTTTAAGAAGAAAATTATTGTAAATATCAATTTTTACCGAGATCCTGGAATCAACCAGGTACGACCCCTAAACACGTTACAAAATTTGGTGGCAGCTGTGGGATCTCGGTTTAAAATTCTGATTATTGGTTGATATTGTGTTTTTATTTGTAATATTTTGGGTTGTTTTTGTAAAATATGATGGCTGCTGTTGAAAAGAAATTAAAGAGCTTACAAGATAGCTTGTCTGAAACAGTTAAGAAGGCAAACACCAGTGATTCAGGCATACCTGAAAGCAGGCGTACAACATTAGGTGATAGGTCATACAAAGGGACTGGTGCAACACCTAAACACATAAGGAAGACTACCAGTTTCCTTGAAGATGACGAGCCTAGTTTTGCACTCAAGGAAGATAGACTGACAAGCCACAAGCCAAAGCAAGTATTCAGCACGCCATTCATTGATACTCCGGCAGTACTCAATGATTTGCATGCAGACAATGTTACACGAAGACACCAAAAGAAAAACAACACAGAATCGGTCCGTACAGGTGTGAAAGCAGACAAGTTTGACGGCACTTCATCCTGGCTGGACTTCAAGTCGCATTTTGAAATATGTGCCGCCCTTAATAAATGGACAACAACAGAAATGGGTATGCACCTCGCAGTATCTCTAAGAGGCCAGGCACAAGGTGTCCTGGGCAATTTACCTGAAGGAGAGAAGTGCAATTATAGGTTACTATGTAGAGCACTGGAGGAGAGGTTCTCCCCAATGAATCAGAGGAGCTGTATAGAGCTCAGCTGCGTGAGAGGCAACAGAAACCTTCAGAATCTGCCGGATTTGGGACAAGACATAAGGAGGCTAACAAATTTAGTTTATCATACCGCGCCAGTTGAAGTAAAAGGAACACTTTAAACAATTTATAGATGCCCTACGGGATAGGGACATGTGGTTAAGAGTAAAGCAAGCTAGGCCAGTAGATTTAAACGACGCTGTAAGGCATGCTGTGGAATTGGACGCATTCAGTGCTCTTGACCAACATATGCATGAAAGTCCAATGTACGCGAGGGCTACACAAAAAGAACAGAGAAGTCAGATCCGATTGCCTTATTGACTAAAGCTGTGGTAGAACTACAGAGGGAGATAAAATTTCTCAAAGACGAAAATGCTAGCAATGGTCGTCCAAAAAGTAATAAGACCAAATATTGACACAAGGGGGGTTGTCACAAAAAAAACTAAATAAAGAAACTTTTAAGTTTAAGTTAAGCTTGGATAAAAAAAGAAAAAAAAACAACCTTTGGTAATATTTTCCTTGGTTTACATGCGGGCCGCATGTCATCGAAGGCGTGGGTAATGTAACAATTAATGGGTTTGTGTATTCCAATTATACAAGTAGGCCTTTGAGGATCAGTGATTGGCTAAAACCGATCATGTGACCTTTAACAACACTATATAAGTAAGCGCAGCTAAGCTGCGAGGTTCCTTTTTGTCCAATTGCCAGACGGAAGAAGAGGCATATTTCGGCGATATGGTTAGTTGGGTGCGTGGCCTAGTACTACTTAGGCTTACCACAATATTTTATCAATACTAGGTGGATTGCCTGACGATGGAGGCTTGCCACAATAAAGAAGTTAGTATTGTGTGACTAACCATCTAGAGGCCGACCATAGAGGGAAGTCAACCTTCAATGTCTTGTCTGGTGACCTCTCTAGATAGTGTAAGTCTCTGATAGCAGTGGATGACTGTGCGTCCTGAATAAGGACAATTCAGTATCTTCTGTTGTCGGAGGCTGATCACTGGGAGATTGGACTTAGCGTCGTGACTGACACTACGAGCCTGAATAAGACAATGTTGGTGTTGGTCCGGTGCCATTTGGTGAACCCGTAATTTTTGTAAATATAAGGCAGACATTCAAGTGTGATTTTCCCCTAAGTAAGGGAAGGGTCATATTTGTATATATTTGCAGGCCAATCATTTTAACCAATCATTTTTAAGAGGAAAATTATTTATTATTAATATCAATCTTAACGAGATTCTGGAATCAACCAGGTACGACCCCTAAACACGTTACACTATCCAAAAATTGTAACATTACTTCAAGGGAGCCGACAAGGGATTTATTGTATGCAGACTACAATAGAAAAACTTTATTTTTATACCACATATAACTTACATTGACTTCAGTGTATATGCCAAGTTTGGGGAAAATCTACAGTCCAGGTATTTTTAAGGGACCGTCTCAAAATAAAGATACATTTACTATTGGATTATATAACATAGTGCCAATTTTTTGCACTTAAAGCAGCTTATATAAATACTACGATAGGCTTTTTGCTCAAACTATCATATATGATGGAAAATACTATATTGTATTATATTATATGCAAGAAACACGAAATTCTATTGTCTTGTTTTCAGAGGGGGCATCTCCAAATGCCAAAAATTAGCGAATTCTCCTGTTTTTATAAAGTACTACAAAATATGAACAATACAAAGGATTTAGATACAAAAATAATAAAAATGACTGCAAAATTCTCAAATTTCTACATTTTAAATTTCAGGAGAATATATTACTTTTTTCTTTTATTACAATTTATTACTCCATCTTTAAGAGCTTCACGTAATCATAACGTCAAACACACACTATTACGACGTCAATCAACCTATCATTTGAAAAATCGTTTAAAAAATCAGTTATATAAAACTGTAATTAAATTTTTCAACCTGTAATTTCTTAATTTTGTTATTTTTAATTAATTAAGTGAAAAAAAAACTTTTAAACAGTAAATGCGCTTCGTTTTACTATGATGCGCGAAATATTGCGCAATGAAAACCCCAGTTGGCCCCCTTAGATTTGTCATAACTTTTGAAAGAGAAAAAAATTGGGCTTTCATATTTAATGATTACATGTATATTACATGGGATAAATCTATCTAAATATACATTGTATTATGATTTTTACCCCGTGACCTGGACCTTGAAGTTTGTCATACATATGTACTTTTCAGAAATGTTATCTTTCCTTATAACGTGTTATTGGGGATAAAAAGGGCTTTATAATTCATATGTGATATGTGCATTACCTGTGACAAGATGACAAGCATGGTTTGACCTTTGAATCCTTGACCTTCATGTTTGACCTAATTTACAAAAAATATTAATATCGGTGATTACTTTTGGGTGACAAATGATAGGGCGTTCATATTCGACATAGGATGCCATAAATGATGACATCTCATCCACAAAGACACCGAAAGCGGGGGACCGTTCTAATCACTCTAATATGATTTGATACATTTTATATAAGAGGGGGACCGTTCTAATTACTTTAATATGATTTGATACATTTTATATAATCGAACTTAATATAATAGGAATTAATACATTTTACATTATTGCACTTCTATTAAATTTTCACATCAAATTTTTTTGTCATAGGCGATGGACTTACACCTCATAATGGGGGTATCTTTGCTACAAAAGATAAGCCCGATGGTCAAAAATGTGCCATTGCGTATAAAGGTGCCTGGTGGTTTAATGTATGCTATCTATCGAAACTCAACGGACCTTACCACATATCAGCTTTCAACACCTACATGGCGATTGTATGGATTCCGTGGAAAGACAAGACGGCATTGAAATCAACACGGATGATGATTCGTCCGAAAAAATAAACCCAATGCACAGATACATTCTTTTGAAAAATTCTAAAAATAAAATGAAAAGTTATTGAATTAAAATTTGTTGCAAAATTAATGATTCTGTTTAAATTAACTGTCACTAAAATATCTAGATTACACAATCAGTACGTATTGGTCCCAGCTAACAAAGTTATCTTTATTTTAAAACCTCATTGTTTAAATTGTATTTTAGAAGGACTTAAATTTAATTCTACAATTGTTTATCCAACTCATACACAAAACTCCCTTTCTAAGGAGGAAACTCTACTTAATCATATGTCTGCTTTGTGTATTTTTATTATTCACATCAACCTAAAAGAATCAAAATAATCACCATAGATATATTGAATTGTAAAACTCAGAAAATCCTTCCAACAAAGAGCATAAGGGGTTCAAGTAAATGTACTACCAAGCCTTCTTCTTTACCCCTTACTACCTTACTTAAAAAGAATTATCAAAAGGAGTGAGAAACTTCAGGAGTAATGTGCAACGATAAATTCGAGAATTTAATCAGTTGTGGATACTTGAAGATGTTGGATCCTGAGCTTTTCAGAATTTGACCTACAATGATTGTGAGGGGAAGTAACACTAAAGACAAGTCACAGACATACCGACACCTTTATTTATACATTTTAGCCTAATTACAAGAAATTAAGAAACAATTATTTTTATAGGATATAAACGATATGAAATGAATGGGATTTTGATTAATCATAAGATATAAAATAATTTAGGTTTCTTTATAAAGGTTCCTTTTTTTTTTTAATAGGAAATGCACTGAATATTTTAAAATCATTGCTATGACGACTCTTTCTTTAAAAAGGTTTGCTAGATGGGTTAAACTAAATGCACCTAGAATATAAACTGTTTGGTATCAAACCTACTCATGGATTCTTTTTTTATTTTTTAAGAAATTCTTCATGATAACCAGAAACCCTGCAGATGTCCTTAACCGTAAATAAAATTAGAGGTACTGTGAGCAATGAGCTCACTAAATGATACCCCCAGCCTTCCCTATGATTATGTTAGCAAAGTCCATGTTTTGCTCTGGGAGACCCGAAATAAGTATTAGATCAAAAATAAAAGGGAGGTTGCACAATTTGGCATTATGTCATAAAGAATATATGAAAGCATCATTAAATTCTATTCAGTTGAACAAGAGGATAAGAGATGAGTCCCTTATTTACACACTGAATTTTTGACGGATTTTTCCGTTATTTCCCAAACATGACCAGGAGCACACGGCGGGTATGAACGGTCGACAGAGGTCCTACATGTACCTCTGATGTTTTGGAGTTCCATTTTGCTTCGCTCCTTTTTTGTACTGTTTAATCGACTTTCGTATTTTTTTTAGCGAAAATATTTCTTGTACTAAATATATCTTTGATCTTATTTTCTTAAGACCATGAGACACATTAAAATATATATCATGTTGTTCTAGGGTACAAGATATACAAGCACCTGCAAGATACTGTAAACCAATTTTTATTCGCGTGCAAGAAATATCCGCGAGTTCCGCGACCTCCTTTAACTCGCGAATAATAATCGCCGCGAACCATTAGTTTTGCTAAGGATTTGAAGAGAATGTTTTCCTCGGTCGCGGAAATTAATCGTCGCGGTTTAATTTTAGACTGACAAATCGCGAATAAAAGATGACGCGGATAATAGTTGGTTTACAGTATACAATGCAAAAAACCATATAGGTAACGGACAACGGTCACACATTAATACATGCATTATTAAATATTTATTTAATGTACACGTATACAGATAACGTTTCAGGATAAATATTTTTAATAGGCAAGATTTCGTTCAACTGACACTGACACAGAATATGTGTATTATCCAATTACAATTCACTTGCTGTTCCTAAAGATAAAAAAACATAACATGGTTAAATAACTTATTCATATGAAAATTGCACTTTTAAAAAATGAATTTAAAAAATCAACTTTCATAAGAGAATTCCAACTTACCTTGTGTATTATTGTGTGCTAAAAATATACATAAAAAAAATTACATAATTCTTTCTTGTCTTTTACGTAACTTAACCTACTGCTGACGAAATGTGGGTTGCAAAAGGGAGACGCATTGCTTGTGCAAAGGCTGCTTAAAAAAGTCCAACGTGAAGTGGTGACCAAGATTATGGAGTTCAAGACTGTTTTTGAAGTTAGAAGTGTGGTAATTGTAGTACTCACGAGAACAAAATCCACAATACGCCGGACAATTCAGTCTCATTACGTCTTGAAGATGAGGATCCGAACAATATGCTTTCGCAACTATACTACAATTACTCGCCATGTCCACACAGTTCGGAAGATGTAGATCTTAAAAATAAGATCTTGAAAAATGTTTGGTACTGTTTAAAAGTTTCTAAAAGAGGGATTTGGAGAAAGCCTTTTTATATTTCTTTTACATGTTTGTGATATTGAAAAGATATATAATAATAAAATAATAATTTTAATAATAAAGTAAGTGAATTTGTTTTTACTGACAAGGACAGACCCCACAGTAATGTAAACAGTATTGCCTAGTAAAGGAATTCCAGACATATCCCTCGCATCCAAGCTTTCCACAGTCCGCCATTTTGTCCACACAAAGACAATCTTTTAAATAAACAATACGTAACTTACGTAATTTGAAAGAAAGAAATTATATTCAAACGAAAAAAAAAATAATGTCATGCAAGCATTCAATGTCTCTTATTCTATATCAAAATCAATCAGAATTAAGAAATCGCGAATATATGTTGCATTGTGTTTTTTCTGGATTTAGGGGAATATTTACACATATTGCAATAGTCCAAGTTCAATGACCCTTTTTGACGCATAATTTCAATGAAATATGAAACGCATATATGAAAGATATCGAGATAACGAATAGAATTCAAACTCTTTCTAGTCCTTTAGGCAATACAAATTAAATTATTGAGTAAAGCAAACTTGGTCTCTAAAACATGAGAAATTGAACAGGTGCCATGGAGAAGTGAGCATCCCCTGCGGACCGGTCCCACCTGCTGTTTGCTCCTTGTCCTGATCGGGAAATCGCATCAAAATGAAAAGTAAATTTCTCAATCTTCTACTCCGAGTATAAAGTATCTTAAAGTTCTCGAGAATTCATCCATGGCATTTTTAAGGACTTTATTAGAATAAAATAATGGGAAAAAAATTTACTTACCAACAGTGAAGACATATGCAATTAATAATGCTAGAAGCATATACATGATCTCTGGAAAATAAAATTTTCAACCAGTATTATCTCCCTCTTTAATCGTTGATATTCTTTAGGGTTAAAAGTTAGTTCTATAGAGGCACGGTCATTATCAAGATTTCTGTAGAACACATATCGACGTTATCTGTACAGATGATTTATGTGTATTCATTGGCATTAAACCTGCGTACTACAATAAAATACATTAAACTTATAGATTTAAACAATTAAACGTCAACAAAAGTGTTACTTTTCAGAGACAATATCGAATACTGGGAAAATTTTTCTATAAAAGTTATTTAACTTAATGTGTGATGGTTAATTGATCATGACAAATCAATAAAATCATGCAAGAAAGCTAAGAGTAGATGGCTTAATTAAAGAGTTCGATTAAAGAATTCGAAGTTAAGTCAAATTCTCTTGAGAAAAATTATTCTTATCATATTATTTAACGTAAAATCCAACTCTAGCATCTTAGAGGATTTCGTATTCCTTAAGCTATCCCGTAGTACTATTTTTCTGAAATATTTTTCTATTTTAAAGTTACTTTATATCAACGATAAAAAGTAAGCAATTAATCTAATTGACGCATATCGTGTTGATTGAATAGTTTAGATATTGTTTTATGATTAGAATATTAAACATAAAATATTATACATATTAACGGTGAATCTGACGAACCGTTATCAATCTCATAAATATTGCGAAGAATACAAATCGTGAACAGGACAAAACACAAACTCTTGAAAACAATGGAGAAGAAATCAGGTGCCAGTGAAGAGAAAACTTCCCCTGTCGACAGGTCACACCCACCATGAGCTCTTTGTATTATCTCAACAAGAAAACTTAATCCGGTTAACCTCAGAATATGTTTTTTGACAATTGAATCAATTGGTAGACATAAACGCCACACGTAAGAGACTGTGGAATAATCTTACACGTGTGCAGAAAAGATAAAATTATTCAATTTGTCGCATTAAGTTGTTAGTTGACAATTAACTTATATTGACAATAAAATATTCAATAATGAAGCAGGGTGTAGAATCTGTGGTGTCCTTTATTTTTAATTCATGAAGATATATCGAACTGACATATAAATGAACTTGAATTTTTTTTTATTTTTTATTGATAAAGCGTCGTTGACATATCGAATATGTTCAATATATAATTCGTTAAAATGTAGTTTACACATACAATGACAGTCTAATCAAACTTTCAGATGTTCTTAATAGTAAAATTTCTAATCATTAAGAAAGATATATTTTTTCCCCAAGGACGGCATATTATAGGCTGCGAAAAAAAATGACCGAGCGTCTAAACTTTTGAAAAAGGTTTTCCGTTTCTTAAATCAGATTAGAATTAATTATCAAAAGTAAGACGTTATCGTAAGGTCTTGAGTTCGAATCTCAGCCGCGGCAGACTTCAGTCGAAAGAATAGATAGCAACTGCTCCTTTGCCACGCGCTTGGTACATTGAAGTAAAAGTTGCGGACCCTTCGGATAAGACTTCAAAAACCAAGGCCCCTTGTCTCGGCAATTATTTCTCACTGCTCAATGACCATGAGTATCGAGTAAACGTCAAAATCTGAAGCCCTGATGGTGACGTCTCTAAATGAGTAAAAAATTCTCGAATAGGACGTAAAACGACATACAATCAATCAACCAAACGTAAGATTTTTAAACACAATAAATACAAGCGTTGTAGAGCTTTTCACTGATATTCTTTTCATGTCATGTTAAAGTTTGCAGAGATATTATATTTCATTTTAATGCGATATTGATTTTGTACAAGTTTAAATACGTTATATATATATGGGACAGTTTTATTCTATTTTACTGAGTGAATACAACAGAAGCAATGACTTTGTTCTTTTTCCTGATATGCGGAATTTTTTTATCCTTGTCTGGTGCTAATGTTCCCAAGGCTCACATTCTTATTAAAGGTAAGTCACATTTTAAATAGAGAACATGTATTGCAAATTTGATGAATCATAAAATATTAAATATGTATCCAATTAAATTACAAAAAGTCCCCCATGCATCTTTCACTTGTTTTTAACTAAATCGATAACATTTCAATCCCTGTCAAATTAAATAAAGTATAAAGATTTTATGCAATACTATCATTTATACCTTGCAAACACTTCAATTTAACAAGAAATTTAACAATGAGACCAGATAAAAAAAAAAATCTCGTTCGGAAATATTACATGAAAATAGAAATGTGTACAAATACAGGTATTAAATGTAAAGTCTTCTAAAAAAAAATGATACAGCATAAACTTACTTCCGATAAAAATACACTGTGTCATTTCTTTTAATGAAAAAAACTACAATTTTACTTAATTTAACAGAAAATTGAAATATGATATATAATCATGTGAAAATATTTTTTTATTGTAGGCCATATGAAAGAATCTTTGAAAAAACTACCTTGGAAATGGACCCATAAGAAAACATCGTATAAAGTGAATTCCCCTCTAACTATTGGTGTGGACGTTGTTTCTAGTTACAAAGTCAGCGCAAAAGCAGTTGGTGTTGAAGGAATCTTTAATACAAGTGAGTATTTTATACATTCTATGTATACATTTTTTACATAAATTCTTTAAAAAATCTTTTTTTCATGATGAAATGATTAAAAACCAATGCTTGTTCTCTGTGAATTTGTATTTTTAATAATAAAAAAGAAACAATTTACCTGATTATAATAACATTGGAAATATTAATTTTTTCTTAGAAACTCATCGAAACTTCCTCTATATTTTTCTGTGCCATTTATATTTAAAGTAATGTATGAATATATTTTCTCTCTGAACAAACCAATCTGATTAAAATTAGACCCTTTGATCCGCTAACACAAGATCACTATATACTTGTGTGCAGCGATCTATGTGAGCGGATCAAAGGATCTAATTTTAATCAGATTGTGGACAAACAAGCTTGCATATGAGCAATACTTTCTGGCATCAGGCTATAAATGTAGACATTTAAATATTGTAAACAGTTCGTTTGGAATCCTTCAACTCCATGGAAAAAGACAAAAAAAATGGTTCAAACTACGTTGTGTATGTCCTTAAGTTTCATTTTGTTTATCTTGCTATAACCTTATAGAATTTCTTATTATATTTAAGTGTATTTTTTTAATTTATTTTAGGTCACTTCATACCGCATGATTGTGATTATATTAAGAGTTTCACTGTGTGAAAGGGTCATGACGCAGTATACACTATTTACCCCGACGGCAAGACAAAGAAGAGAGTATTCTGTGACATGACGACAGAAGGAGGGGGTTGGACGGTATTGTGATCAATTTAATTACGAAAAATCGATTTTCTATTTTGATATAATCTATAAAAATATACCCAATTCGCAACAGATCATTCCATCTATTTTTCTGGCTAGTCTTAAGATTCATATACACTATTGTAAGTGTTCATATCCTCTACTCTACAGCAAAAATAATTTTTTATGAAAATAATATTTTGCAAACAAAAGGTTATTCAGCGACGAATACATACGGGAACTACAAATTTTTACAGAAGATGGAAAGACTATAAGACAGGCTTTGGCCAAGCAGGATCGGATTATTGGTTAGGTAAGTTACAACCTTAATTTATGCATGCCTGTTCGTAACAGAGGCCTTATGTACCAAATACAAAGAATTGTTTAAAATTTGCATAATGAAACTTGACAAGTTGATACATATCATCATACATTTTTAATGTACATAAATGTATTTGCATCTGAAAGGCAACGATGCAATTCACTCTCTGTCCTCCCCTTCAACACAAGAACTGTTGGTAGAACTAGAAGACTTTTCCGGAGCTAAAGCATTTGCCAGATACTCCAAGTTTGCCATTGATGATGAGAAAAACAAGTACAAATTGTCAATCAGCGGATATAGTGGAAATGCAGGTTTAAAAACTAACAGAGTGACTTTCTCATTTAAATTTTATCTTGTTTTATTTTTTTTAAAAACTTTTTTTTGCCCACACTTGAAACGAAAAAAAAAAGCAAAAAGTAAAATAAACAACTGGACATTTGTTTTGTTTGAAAAAATTGAAGAAAATTAGATCTGAAGTTTATGCAGACAGAGAGACCTATTTGTTGTTAATCTGTAGGCCTATGCTCTAATGATATTTTACAAATCTTTTTAATTGAAAACAAGTCTTTTTTTTCTTATTCTTAATCTAAACTTTCAAAATTTGATCTTTTAAATATTACTTACATAGGTGATGGATTAAAATATCATAACGGACAGTTCTTTGCTACAAAGGACAGACCTGGCTCTACAAATTGCCCTATCACTTACCAAGGTGCCTGGTGGTATTATAGTAACTGCTATAAGTCAAATCTCAACGGTCCTTACCACAAGGCAGCCTCCAACACATACAAAGCAATTGTGTGGATTCCATGGAAAGACAAAACAGCCTTGAAATCAACACGGATGATGATTCGTCCAAAGAAATAACTAATTTACTACCTTTCGAGAAAATGTCTAAGCAAATCCTAAATTCATTTTCCTGTAAAGGTTCTTATTTATTCTAATAAATTCAATAAATTCTTCTTAAAGCATTATTTTGAATTTACTTCATCAAGTATAAAATAATATAACATATAAACAACATTAGATGAAAAAAATATGAAGGCTTCTACTGATCATTTTTCTCAAATTCTGAAATATCTTCTACATAACGGAACAAAAGGCCAGTGTGCCACAACGCTCACCCGACGACACGAACAATAAAGATTGTCAACTTTTCGGGACGATCTACCCCTTCCTCGGGACAAAAAAACTTATAAAGAAACAGAAAACATCTAGTGCTATGTACTTTTAAATATTTACACTAAATATTTAGAATGTTCAATTTTAAGTTTATAAACAATTGTAAAGAAAGAAATCCGGAGCTCCAGGAAATGTGTCCTGTCCTTCGGGTCTGACCAGTTTGTATACATAATGTATATATGTTATTTGAAACCCATGTACCAATCTTGGTTTGGGTGAATACTAGTAAAATGAACATGAGCTACATGATAAAACGAAACTAAAACAGATGATATGGAAGGTCAATTTTAAATTGGATATTTTATGGTTTATATATTATATACATATTCTCATTTTTTTCCGTTTTAGGTGCCTAGGCACATATTTGAACCTTATATTTTCTCAAATATGCATTTTCACAAAGTTTAACTTTATCTCTGTTTTTAAGAAAAATAGCAATTTTGATGTATAAAGGCTTTCTTTAACCCCAAGTTTTACGGAAGAAAATGCAACTAAAACAATCCGTCTTTCCAATAAGTTTTTCCAATAAGGGAATTGACGCGGTTAATATAAGAAATATTCTTAATCACAATGGGTTCAGTCTTGCATTCAACCATATTTCAAGTTAAAGACTACTCCTTGTATTTCCTACAAATATGCATAGACTATTGCTTCCAAACTTTGTAATTACAAAGAAACTCACATGACTTGGATATCTTGTATCTAAACATAATCCTCCACTGTCTTCATATTCTTCTTCACCCTGTAACTCAAGTCCTGTTGGACACGTTATTATAGGTGACGTAAATATAGCTAATAGTGAGGACCTTAGATCACTTATTTTAAAAGGTCCTGTATATAGGGAACCCCGATCCTTCAACTGGCATCGGAATTTCATAAATCTTATTGATCTATTGAAGATTACGCCAGGCGATGGGCCAGATATGAAAAAGAAGACGTTGACACTTGTGAGAATGGTTTAAATGTATCAAATCCATGTTAATATGAAAATCATCTATCTTTCTGTATTCAATAATTCAGAAGTGAAAAAAGAATTAGATTACATTATCAATATGTACTGGTCCCTGCTGACAAATCAGGTAACAACACTGTCTTTGTTTATGAGGCTCATTGTATAAATTGTATTTTAGAAGAACTTGGCTTCATTCTATAAGTGGTAATTCAACTTATACTCATAGTTCCCTTTCTAAAGAAGAAATTCATTGAAACCACATGTCAGTTTTAAATATTTTTAAGATCCCTAAGAACCAAAATGAATTTGAACGTCCATATCTATACTGAATTCCGAAACCTCATAATAATCCTTACAAACAAAGATACACTGTAGTGTGTTCGAGTGAGTGCTCAACCAAGGATCTTTCTTTACTTCTCACTTAGATATTAACAGTAGTGTAAGAGAAACTTCAAGAGTACTGTGCAACTATATATTCAGGAAGTGGTTTAAACCTTGTCAGCAAATACAATATATCATTGAGTCAAATGCTGACTGACGTTTTTCATGCTAATTGCTAGTAAATTATTTATACACTGAATTGACGTCGGATTTTTTCGGTAATTCCCGATCATAACAAGGAGCACACGGCGGGTGTGACCGGTTTCCATGGCAGGGGATGTTCACTTCTCTGTGGCACCTGATTCCGCCTATGATGTTTTGGAGGTCCGTATTTGCTCTGCTCCTATTTCGTATTGTATTGGACTTTTAATCTTGAATACTGTTCGTTATCTCCATATATTTCATTCTAGTTAAGTTTTAAATAAAGTAAAAAAAATAATGTATTGCAACACTAATTATTTTTTTAACAAAATCATCCGGGGGATCCATTCTGTACGAAAATCAAAGTGCGTATATAGCATCGGGGGCGGGGGGATAACGTGCTTCATTTGTAATTAGACAGTTTTCCTTATGCCAAGCAGAAACGTATCAATTTATGCTTTAGGTTTCTATGATTTACAAAGATTAGTTATTTTATGCAATAACTTGGTTTTTGAAAAATCCTCTGGTAAAAAATTATGCAGGTTCCCTTTATCACGGGTATTTTTTTCCATAGGAAATGCATTGAGAATTGTTAAATCATTGATTTGGCGAGATTTTATACGCAAGAACATAGTCTACGTATGGATGATTTCTAAGATGAGGTAGGTTATTGAGTCGTAATTTCGCAATATTTTTGGTCAAAACAATGACCATGTCAACAAATACAATTTATCATTAGGTCTTATCGTAAATCTGAATTGTCTACAATTTTTGCCTGTTGTTTTTCGATCATAACAAGGGGCTATGGCGGAGTGACCAGTTGGCAGGAGATGCTCACTCCTCCATGGCATCTGATTCTACCTCTTGTTTAAGAGGCCCACTGTTCTTCTGTTGATTTGCATTGTATAAACGGACTTTTGAACTTGAACACTATTCGTAATCTCCATATATTTCATTTTTTAAATCTTCGCCGAAACATGGCTGAAATATTGCCGTTAACTGCTGCGACTGGGGTTTAAAAGTCGCGCTAAAATTTATTTTACGAATATGCTTTACTCGCGTTTGGTCAATATTATAATGACCTATGAAATAACTTCATACAAGCATTGCCTTACTAGAGATTATCATATATTCTAGCCGTATATTGCGACGATGGTAGCTCGAGGAAGGAAAAGTCACTATCTATGTTTACATTTTAAGTTAACGAGGAGCGGCCAACGAGGATGGGACGCAGGTCTCTTGATTATTGTACGTTGTTTCAACAAATCAAATAAAAGTTCGTTTCTTCCTGCATAAATAGCACAAGTTTTTCTTTATGAGTTGAAATATCATTTCAATAATATCAGTATTATTTCCACAAGATGATTCACCTCGAGTTAATATGGATCTGTTGGATCTCTTCTACAGTAATGCCTGACAGTAAGTTTACTGTTAATCAACCTCCTTTCAATGTATCATTGATATTGATAATAATTTCAATATTTGAGTGTGCTATAATTATATATTTCAGTCTTGTGTATGTCTAGTAGGAGTTCTATAACTCAGTATTTTTACACACATGAAAAGAAAGATAACTTAGAGAAATCGATGATTGCAATTCATCTAAAACATGAATTTGAAAAGTTTCACGTAATTATACCTAGATCGGTAGGAAATTCGGTAGACTTAAACTTTTAATTCATTTTTACATGTTCTACTCAATCTGATACTTCTGAAAATTATTTGTTTTTTTTAGATAAAGGGTCTTTATTTAGATATAGATAATTCTGATTGGGTCATTAAAACATTTTTTAATAGTAAGTTACTTAATCGGATTTGTGATACATTAGTTAGAGTTGTTGAAACAATTAAATACATTCTGTAAACAAAAATTTTGAACTTTCCGGGTGGCAGTAAATACAAAATTTACAACATGAGCAAATTAAAAATTCACCAGTTCAATTAAAATTTTGAAATGTCTGTATTGTTCTTGATGTATTATTGCTCAGAGTAACTTTCTATCACGTCTTGAAGTATTTTAAAGATTTTTTTTTCGGTTGAATATGTTTGATGGTCTATTAAGCCATGGGCACAGTTTGAAAAATCATTTTTTTTAATCATTTTTTTTTTAAATTCAATTGCAAATGTGCAAAATCAGTATCAACATCACATAATAAAGTCTTATTTGTGGCTTATTTAAATTCAGTTTCATGGCTTTCATAATGTTAGCAAATGTACTGCCATGAATATTTCTTCTTCAGTATTGTTTATCATCTGCACTTAAAACGTTGGAGATATACGTATTTTGATGATGTATGATATGTTAAAGAAGAAGCTAACTTTAACTTTAAGCGTCGACATCCTCTTCACTTGAGTAATTGTTTTTGCAAACGTCACCACTACGTCCAAAATATATCCACAATGCAGGAAAATATTGTACAGAAATCATGGGTATCAAAGAAAAAATAACGTTTTTCAAAAAAAGCAATTTGGTTAACTTTGATGCAAGAATATGATTTACTTCCTTGCTACTTGTAAAGCCAGATTCAGATAACTTATACATGTATGTACATGTACAAACATGAACCCTTTCATTTCTTGCAATTACCAATGGGAGAAAAGGATATCTTTCCCCTAAAACTCTCATAATTTTGTCATGTGCATTTGCAGTAGAAATGAAAGCCGTTTTTTAAAAATCAATAAAAGATAAACTACACACAAAGTCTTCCCTTTACCTTAACCATAAACTTAAAACAGTATAAGTTTTTGTCACATTGCAGCTATCCCATCATCACCTCCGAGTCTAAATCCATATTGGGGCATGCAAATAAATTCCTACACTGACAATTTTGTCAAGCATGTCTATGAGGGCGCTTTAATAAAATTTCGGTGTAGCGTATACCCCTTGGGAGAACCTCCAATCACGTGGACATGGTATTGTGGGGAAGAACAGATGACCAATGTAACATTTTCAAGCTCAAATACTTGCATGAATTTTACGGCGACTAGGAATCATGACGGGAAATCTTGCTATTGTAGAGCGAAATCACGCTCAACTGTTTTATTTTACGACTACCCATCAAGTTCTCGTTATGTGGTTCTTGTTTATTGTAAGTATGCGTTTACATTATATTTTTATTAATTTCTTGATTTAATGGCAAGTAAATCCTTAATGCAGCAAAAAAAAAAAATCACTTTTAACAACTGGTACGTTGTTTTCTTGGTAAAACCGCAAAGTAGCAATTAATCCCAAATTTTCTTATGGAATTGGTGTTGCAGGGTTCTATATAAGGATGCATATTTGCCAGTCTTGAATGTTCATGTTTTTGCTGAAGTCAGTAGCATTAACCCAATCTTAGTTACTGATTTTGCTTGGTTACATTGTGTTACCATGGCAACCATAAAAGTTATTTATAGAATAATATCGCTTATACTTAAATACTTAAGGTCAATCATTTTCATCGTTTTTCTTAAGTTGTTGATTGAGATGAGCATGTACATGTACCACATACCATTATTGAATAGTGAGCGTTTTTCAGCATATTTCAGCATTTTAAATGTCTTCCAAATGTACCTTGGTTATCACTTACTTAGAGATATATTCTAAACAGTTTCTTTACAGTATATGTGGGAACAAGGTGACATGTTTTTGTGAGAATTGTTGGTTTGCTTTTCCTAGTCTTTATTAAGGCTCAGTAGAGATATAAAGTAGCTGAACATCTCAATTTTTCATTTTTTTCCGGCTGTTATCATGGCAACCGAGACACTATGCAACAAAATTTTATTTGACGTATGTTTTTGGTGTCAAGTACTAAGAATGGGTGAAGTTTCGTTAAAATCGGTGACCATGCGTGGCAACGAAGTTTAAGTGGTTACATAGAATGGCTCTTAATAAATAATTATAAGCATTTCTCCATGCTTGGTTTTCTTATTTGAAGATGATTTTGTTATAACAGGGTCAATCTGTGCCCCAAACTTGAAGTTACGCAAATAAAAAAGATCCCCTTTCCATATAAATATGCTTCATATAAATATGTTACCTTCATGTCTTATTTTTATTATGCTGGATTGGCTTGTGTTAAATAAACTTGAAATGTAAAATTTATCCATTGATCATTTTTTGAAAAATCTGACAGTTATTCCTTATATTTACATGCTTTGATATCCGCCAATCCACGGGCTCCAAGCCTGCTTCTCTCTAGGTGTTGTCCCGCAATATACGTGGTTTTTTTTGGAACCGCGCCAAAACATTTAGGAAATAAATTACATTTACAATTAACTTGATATCCTGGAAATTAATATTGAGTTTGTATCTCATATATTTTATTTTAAACTTGATATGTTTTAATTATAAATCAAGGAAGAACCTTAAAGATATTTTTTTAAATTTTTAAACATGTTGCATGCTTTAAGAAATACTATACTTGGAATATTTTTTTTAATTTTATTTTTTGCTAATACTCATCATAAAAATTACGCTTTTATGCACATAAAGATTTATTGAGTACCAATTTACGTGGACATGGAGCTTTGTTTAGAAATTTGGTTATATATTTCAAATGAAAATCATAACTTTTTTACATCACTGTGTATGGAGCATGAAATTTTTAAATAGATTTTAGTGACTAAATGTTGACTTTTTTAAGATTCACCTCGGACACGACCAAGGATCTATCCTGTGTCTCCTACAACTGTAGGGAGCGGTGAGTACATTACCATGAAGTGTAATCTCACAACACTTGGATATCCACAAATATCATGGAGATGGATATGTGACGATCTGCCTCCCCTGAATGGAGTAGACCTAGGAACAGAGACTTACTTAGAAATCAAAGTTAATGCACGACATAATGGGATGGCTTGCAGATGTAGAGGAATATCTTCCTCTATCTATGTATACGATGAACTTTCAGATCCAGTCACAATCTTTCTTTACTGTAAGAATTACAAAATAATAAAATTTATAATTTTGTGCGTCTTTAAAAGTGATTCTAGCTAACAATTTGATTATGATGTATTTTACAAATGATTTTTTGAATCAGGTTTTTTTTTATTTTGACAGATGTTTGAAATATTATGCATAACAGCACTTTTATGTCGCAAAAATGCATTTCTTTTTCCCAGACATCTAATCTGAAGCTAGAAAAAGATCTCTTAAATATGTGCAAATTTCATTGTTCATATTCATAAAATTTCCCAACGAATACCTTATGAGAATATTCAATTTTTTTTTAGATATACATATTGTAAAATCACATATTTTCAAACGGTCAAATGTTCGTGGTTTGAGGAAAATATATTAGTTCATGGGGATTTGATATCGTGGTTGAAGAATTTTTCAGTGGTAATATATTTGAAAAATTGCATTTCGTGGTGGACATAAATTCTTGGGTCTCTTCATACCTGGAAAACCACGAAAATTAGTGATTTCACAGTATTTTATATCAGTTGAATTAGGATAAAAATATTGCTTTTTTCGTCTTCCTAGACATACGCTATTATTCTACATGACAATGTAAATCAATAACTTTAACTCTGCATCATATTCTTTACTTAAAGTCCAGACAGCATCACAAGAAATAACCTCAGAAGCTGGACTTGCTAAAGAATGTATACCAGCTACGGCTTTTGGAACAACGACTGGGTTACTGTCAGCTATTGTCATTGCTTTAAGCTCTGTCCTCCTGATACAGTATATTAGAAAAAAGAAAGGAAACGTTTGTTCTTGTGGACATTCTGGTGAGCCATTCAATACAGCCTAAATTAAAAAGTAGAACAAAAATACGTGCACGCTTCTTTATAAATTACATCAATAATACTGTAGATCACTTAATTTTCGCGACACCTTATTTTCGCGAGATAGTAGTTGACTTTTGATTAACGAAACAAAATTTTCACGAATTGTGGTTATTGCTCTATATAATCTTAAGAAATGCTATTATACGCGAGAATTAATTTTTGGCGAGCACACTGTCTCGCGTAATTACGCGAAAATAAAGTTCTCGCGAATAAAAAGTGATTTACAGTATTCAGATAACGAGATTCACTTTGTGCGATAACCAGTGAATCATGAAAGCTACATTTTATTTTTATGCCCCCGGATCGAGAGATCCCGGTGGTATATTGTTTTTGTCCTGTCTGTCTGATTATCTGTTTGTTTGTTTGTCTCTCTGTCTGTCTGTGGTCAACATTAATCTAGCCAATAACTATTGATTGGGTGGGGCTATGGCTTCACATTTCACAGGTATGTTTCTTTTAACGAAGCCCTTCTTTGAATACCACCGAATTTAACCACTTGACCTTGGAGTTTGACCTATTTTTACAAAAAAATACCACACTTTAACCTTGGCCATAACTTTTGAACAATTAGAGCTAGGGCATTTATACATCACATGTGTATTCATTGTGACAAGATCTTTCAACTAGTTTAAATATTTTTGACCCTTTGACCTTAACCTAAGAGTTTGACCCACTTTTCAAAAACTTTAACCTTAGTCAAAACTTTTGAACAGTTAGAACTAGGGCTTTCATATTTCACAGGTGTGTTCCTTGTAACAAGACCTTTCTTTGGGTACCAATACTCTTGACCTTTTGACCTTGTCCTTTGGAAGTTTGACATGCATTTTAGAGAACTCAACCCTCACCATAATGAGGGCATCGGTGTTTCATGTACACATCATGTCACACAGTAACACAAGTACACTTAAACTCTATTCATAATTAAATTTATATGCTATTTCAGAAAAAAACGAAGAGGAAAAAGCAAGGTATAACTTTTAAATAAAAAAAAATATTTGCTTTTATTTATTTCAGCAGTATTTATAAATGAAATTTATCATTTGGAAGATTATTGCCTTGAATTCTTTTTTATAATCTTCGTCATTTATAGCAGTAACAACAAAAGTCACCAGAACCCTATTTATACTAATGAGGAGTCCTACGAAATACTTCAAGTTAACAAAGGTAAACCATACAAGAATGTGTAAAATTTTAATCTATTTAAACTCTAACAGATTAATTAAAAGTGTTGTAGCTACATTATTATACAGATTTGTCTTTAGAATATACTTCTAGTTCTACTCGGGCATTGAATTTGTAGGGAAAAAATATATTTATTGCAATGCATGCAGACACAAAGTACTTTGATGATTTTCTATTTCAGACAGTTTACATATATAAATCAATAGTTTAACAAATTGCTAAGCGGAACTTAAAAAGATTGAAATTGGATTTATGGTACTGAACAACAAGTCTACTAGTCTTGTTATACCAATACATCCTAAAAGACAATGATTTAATCATGTTTGTGTATTCTGCTTTATCTTCCATATCATTTTCATTACTCTCGAATGTTATCAGGTTTATATAGTTCAAAGTTGATAAAAACGGGTGTTGTAGAAATTCTTGATTATTCCGTATAAAAAGAAAATCATAACCTTCGAGGCATAATGACAATTCATAAAACGGGAATGTAATTATCAACAAAAAACAATAATTTTTTTTACGGTAATGTCTATCATTTTATCGATTACAACAAAATCTTGGCGACCTCTTGGACTTTAAGAATGTAGGAGATTCCCTATTCAAATCACAAAAAATGTCATGCTTTGCTACATGTATATAATTTATTTATAAATACTTATATATTTCATATTATTTTAAAAAATCAATAAATATGATTCAAATGTGGATATAATGAACAGTTTGAATTATAAATGTATATTTGACGGTGTATACCATTGTATTTACAGTGTAACGTGAAAGGTGAAGAAAATAAACAGCGATCAATCTTAAATTTCAAGTTGACAAAACGAATTGTGAAGAATTCAAAAGCAAAGACCATTAGAAGCGTCAAAGATGCGATCAGGTGTTTAGGAGGTGTAAGCATTCAAAAATTAAACAAAGCTTAAAAACGTTATCTGTGTTTGAAATTGTGCGTATTGCTTGTATCCGTTACACTTTTACGGAAAATGATATAATCCCACTTGATTCATATTTGAAAGAAATTTGTTATGGAATTCATATTTCTAACTGATGTTTGATAAATATGCTACATGTAACAGGTTAACTCAACATTAAGCTTCTCATATGTCATAAAACTCCAGTTTAATGATAAAAGTTCTTATATTACTTTTTATATTGAAAAAATTAAACTTATGCATAAAATACCATTTGTTTGTTTGTTTGTTTTTTTTTTATCAATGATCACAATTATATATTGGTGGAATATATCAAGAAGAAAGACTGGAAAATTACAACCATTCATCAATTTACATCAATGTTTATCATTTTATAAACATTTCATGGAGTTCTTCCGTTTGAAATGCATTGTGGTCAGAATTACTACCAAACCCCAGCTCAAGACTTCATTAACAATACAAATTATGGAGCAGAACAAATTTAACCAAGTTCACTGCTGATCTGTCCCCATACAAAATAACGGTGTCAAGCCTTTCTTAACCGAATCCTTCATCAACCAGCACGTTTATCTTGAAACATCAAAGCTCATGTTTCCTAGTCATGCATAAATTTCAAACAAAACACACGAAAATGTCATACAGCTAATGTTCAATTTTCTATTGAAAACCTGTTTGTTTTAAGTCAAATAAAACACATATTCCGATCCTTAAATGGTGGCTCTCCTTTTGAATCCTAGATTCTCATCAACTCATTCTCGGGCAGATGTGAGAAGAGCTTAGGGCTAAATCAATGAATAACCCTTCACTTATTCATTGTTAAAACTTCAAGGAATATGGCTAATTATGGGTAAGATGTGCTTTGCATTTTAACTGTTTTATATTTATGTTATTTCATTTATTTTAGTTGGTTGAAATCTACCATTTCAGAGACTCACCGCTGTTGTTGGAAAATTCAATGACCCATTAGACTTGTTCCCTCTGAAGCTTGATTTTGTTGTAGGTAATTTTAGCTTTGATGGGCTGCCATATTAACAAAAGCAGCAGACGTTATTTCGAAGGGTACATTGATTTGGTTCATTTCGAATTAGTTAAGGAGATAAAAAAGAGTATTTAAGCTTAAAAGATAATTAAATATTCCGGTATATAAATTTGAAGCTGAGCAAACAGTGTCCTTACAAAAGGATGATTTTTGATCTCCTTGTTTTATCAACTTGTTAATTATAGTTTTAAAAAATGATGAAATAAGATTTTTAAAAATTTAACATTTTTTAAAGTCACTATGATATTCAAAAGAACCACACATCTTTTAAAGATTGTATGGCAAATAGGTACAGCAACTGGAAAAGTGATGAGCCAGATATGTATGCAAAAGTACTTAGTGACTTGTAGGTTATATAAAAATATTCCTCAAGCATTTTTCATTCAACAGAATGGCAAGGTAATCCAAAACATTTTCTTTTATACTCCTTACCAGACGACAAGATTCAAACATGTTTTTTTAAAATATTAAAAGGCGCATTCCATTACGTTACGTCACCGATGCATGGGTTACCAAGCTTTGCTCTGTTTACGACTTTACCATAATTAAACTTCCTTTATTTGCAGTAATCAAACGACGCAGTTTACCCGGAAATATTTATACTTTGAAAGACATGAGTGATTTCAAAGTTTATTGGATCTTGAGTATATTTTCTGTTGTATCTTCAGATAGTAAGTTTAAATTTGAATTTGTTTTTGAAACATCTAGACTGGGTTTTATAACTGTACACATCTGATTAACTATTTGGAATGTCTCTTTATTGAAGGTCAGATTCTTTTAAATAGCGAACTCCCAGTATTAAACAACATAAATTATCGTCCCATTTATCCATTTATAAACAATACATTCTGATATGTATGTCATACGCTTCATAATACATACCATGTTGACAGAAAATATAAAAGAAAAATAAACAAGTTTCACGGTGCACATATTGTCGATCAGGAGTTGAACAAGTGTACGATAAGCATTTCAAAAAGGACAATTCTTTTCATATTGTTTGAAAAGTTTGAATACCCTCAATATGCTTTGTTAAAAGCTTAAATCAGAGAGTTTTAAATTGTTATATACTGTACTAAAAATCAGCCTACAAAAAAGATAACTGTTATTAATAGCGCATACATTTATCGTTTTCCGCCTCTTCTACTCTTCTACTTATTAAGCAATAATAATTAAAAGCAAAAATGTAAAATGCATCTCTGTTTCGAAATAACTTTTATCTATATTAGATGTAGATGTCCTTCTCTAATAACCTATTACAGCTAATTTTAAGTTTGATTGCACAGACGATAAAAAAAGATCAAAATTGCCATTTCCCTCAGGCCAAACCTTTCTTTTTAATAAAAGTTTTCATATACATTATTGTAATCGTTATCCATCTTTTGAAGTAGAATTAAAGGAGTTAGGTAGAAGAAGCTTATTTCCAGAACTTCTCATACATTTTACACTGTAGCATTATCATCTTTTGGAATAAAATTAAAAATACACATATCCTGTAGTAATGCTTTAAAGCATTGAAATTATAAAAATAAACCATAGAGGCCATTAGGGGTCGAAAAACTACTTTTTTCTACGAGAACCTGGTGTCCAGAAATCTTCTTTTATTTTATATGTATAAACTTATCTTTTGGAGTATGATCGATTTCGCAATGTTTTAGAATTTATTTATTTTTTATGCACAGAAGGACAGTTCGATGTGTAAAAGAATTTTATTTTATTTTCCCTAATCCTATTTTTACATTATTCAATGGCTAAACCACCATTTAGAATATGAATGTTGTACTCTGTAGATGAGACTTTTCATTTATCTTTTATCCAAGAAGCCAAGCACAGACTAAAATCTTTTATACATAAAAAGCGTCTTTCCAACATTCCTTTTAAAACAGAATGTATGCTGCATTATTTTTTATGTATATAATTTTGGATTGGATTTATTATTTGAATTACTAATTTCAGAGTATAATGAATGCATGAAATATAAAGATAATAAATAGTAATTACTGGTATGCTAAAAAATTCATTTAAACAATACAAATTAGAAGCAACATAAACACAGAGCTTTAAAAACATCAGAAGCAGGATCAGAAGCCATGGAGGTGCAATTATATAAATAATGGTCTAACATGAAAAACGTCAGTCAGCATGACATAATGATAGACTGTACTTACTCAAAAGATCATTGTATCGACTACAGAACTTGCAAAATATTGACTTTAAAAGAGACTGTTGTTATTCTTGTTTCATCAACTTGTTTGTTAATATCTTGCCTCGCTACAGAAATTGTTTGCATGTAGATCATGTTCTTGTGTATCTAGTTAACAGGAGACATAAATCCCATGTGAAAGTGATTAGGTTATATTTGCTACATAAGTAAGGGAAGTTGACAATAGAAAAACTAAAGTTAACACGTTTTGTTATTAGTTCGCCATTAAAGTGTTTCTCCTAATTGTAAAATATCCAAATTTGAAACAAATATCAAGTTTTGTGGCAGCTTATTTCAACTTGACCTGAATGCATCATGTCGACATATGAGTGATGGAAACCATTGCTACTTTATATATAATACGTCCTCAATATATTTAAATGTCGAGTTGATGGCCACCAGAAATAAGTTTTTTTCTGATTTAAGGTTTTAAATACATTCTGCTTTATGTGAATATAAAAATAGGTCTTCTTATAAAGAGGTGCAAAGTGTCATTTTTGAGCTTCAACATAGGGCAGCATAACTTTAACACCAAGAAAATTTTTAAATGATAAAGAAGTAAACGAATGTTTAATTTGGCTACAAACAATTTTTTGAAAAAAAAAACATTTGAATTATATTAACTTTAAATCAAATTGCAGATAATTCTATCTGTATTAAAAACTACAAAAGTGTACAACGTACTAAAAGCTCTTCCGTTAAAAGATAGATGATAGTTCTAGAATTAATATGCAAAAAAATTGTTAAATGCTATGTATCGAATACACTTATTTATGACTTGCTTAAGTAATATATTTTCTTTAAAAATGGTTTTATTTATTAGAATGTTTGTTATATTGCAGCTATCCCATCATCAATCCCCAGTATACACCCCTACTACGGCATGCAAGTTGATTCTTACAGTAATAGATACACAAGACATATTTATGAGGGCGATTTCATGAAATTCGAATGTTATGTGTCTTCACTTGGAGATCCACCGATTACATGGTCGTGGTATTGTGGAGAAGAGGTGATGAAAAATGTAACATTTTCAGGCACTTATACTTACATGAATTTCACTGCACTATGGAATTATGACAAAAAACCTTGCTATTGCAGAGCAAAATCACGTTCTACTGTTTTATTCTACGACGAAACCTCTCGGTATCGATACCAGATGCGTGTATATCGTAAGGAAAGAATTTGTATAAATCGTTATCATTTTGAAATATCTTTCTTCGCAATTTTTTTTACTGAAATTTCTTTTCTTCGAAAATTGTAGTATATGTATGTGTATTTAAACGTTAAAAATTCTAAACTGTAATACCCTGTTCACATTGAGAGTTTAATTCGAATTAAACGTAAGTTTACTGCGAATTAGCTTCGCTTAGCGTTCATACAGATAATTTAATGCGAATTAGTTTAATTCGAATTAATTTACTACGCATTAAATTACTTCGCATTAACTCCGTGTGAACGCAAAGCGAAGCTAATTCGAATTAAATTTTGACGCATGCGTAAGGCCAGATTTAAGTCACAGGACACATGCTAGTGATTAGATATAGGTGTCTGTGCTATATTTGGTTCGAAACTCAAGGAATATTATGTTAATCACTAAATGTATACCTGTAGCCACTATGATTATGATATCAAATCGATGGCTCTGCTTACATGACGTGATTTACAAACGACGTCATAATAGCCTTACTGTAGCAGAAAAATTTTGATTCGCATTAGTTTACTTCGCATTAGCTGTCGTGTGAACTCAATTCAATTCGCATTATTTTAATTCGCATTAGTTTACTTCGCATTAATTTACTGCGAATTAAACTCTCCGTGTGAACAGGTCATAAGTCTTTTGTTATAACAGCCTAGCAAAACACTTACACTTGGTGATTCAATATTGATTTTTGTAAGATTCACCTTGGACACCTCCCCAGATTCATCCATTGTCTCCTACAACTGTACAGAGCGGTGAGAACATTAACATTAAGTGTAATCTTACAACACTGGGATATCCACAAATATCCTGGAAATGGCTCTGTGGTGAAGAGCCTCCACAGAATGGAGTAGACGTAGGAACAGAGACTTACTTAACATTCAAAGTGTCTTCAGGTCATGACGGAATGGTTTGCAGATGTAGAGGAATATCTTCCTCTTCTTCTTTCTATACATATGACGAGATATCGGACCCCGTGAAGATCACCGTTTTATGTAAGATTTATTGACCTTGTCAAATATTTTACTATATAATTTTTGTATTTAATAAAATAAATACACAATGCTATTATTAATATAATCTAAGTACTGTCCCTATAGGAAATTTTCTAAGCTCATGGACATCAGCAAAACATACATCATTTATAATACATGTTTTGTGGAACTTAAATATGTACAGTAATTTAATTGTACCTTGATCTCAAATGGAGAGAACTAATATAGGCCCTTGGCCTGCTGTTCAATCCATTTTCGTATTGTACACTTTGTATATTATGAATAAAATACTTCTCAAACTAAATCAGCAAAACATACGGTAGGTTTTTACGTTCATACATGTAACCCTTCAAATACTCTTATCATTAGATCATAAAATGAAATTCCTTTAAACCAGCAGTTTTTTTTATTGACTTGTTTTCCACACGCCTATAAAATACAGATAGTATTAGTAAACAAGAGAAATGAAAATTTTTCCTTAGAATTTCCGGTTCTAATAGATAATGTACAAGGGAGGCATGTATAAAATAGTGATTTTGGAAGGATATTGCATTAGACTGAAATCGATCATATGTTGTCCATTTCTGAAGCATTTAAAAAAAACCCAAATCTTACAATACAAAATATTACATTCGTTTAGCTACAATAGAGAAAGAATCTGACTGCATATCAGCTGCAGCATTTGGAACAACTACCGGGATACTGTTGGTTATCATATTCGCATTGGTCACCATCTTAGTATTACAGTACATCAGGGTGAAAAAAGATCTTTGTTCCTGTGAAAATCTCGGTGAGTTTTTCAAGAGAAATTCGTCAAAATTTGGAACAAAATTCATAGTTTGATCCGTATTTTTTTTAAAAATATTTTTATATATAATTTGATAACTTCATTTATATTTAACGAAAATTCATTATACAGTATAGTAAACAAAAAGATACGTTGAAACTTAAATTTTAAACTCTTTTAAGATTTTGGGCTCTATTTTTTCTCAAAGTAAATATCATAGATATTTTTTACATTAAAAATAAATATACAATCTAAGTGACAATTCCTTTCAATACAAGAAAATTGTTCGTATCACTGTGTTTAAAAAACAATAAAACAATCTAAAATTCAAAGCTAATCAAACTTTGATTTACCTTAGTTAAAACTGTGATTTACGGTGGTAAAAAACTTACTACAGTACACTACAATAGTTAACTAAAGGATACTCAATTACATGTACTTGTTCTTATTTGGGAAAGGGCAAATAAGAATATAATTGAGTTAAATAAAATATAATGAACAAACCACTTTTTCTTCATTATACATGTACTTGTATATGAAAAACCAAGGCATTCAAATTTATTTAACGATGATTTTCAGGAAAGACAACCGTAGGAAAACCAAGGTTTGTATGCTTCAATCTTCGTGTCTTCTTGCATTCAAATTTTTTAAACGATTAACACTATATTTATAATTTTAGAGAATTGATTTTCTCAAAACATTTCCTTCCATTTTAGTGAAAACAGCGGTGAACAAAATCCTACATATATCAACGATGAATCCTATGAAGTCCTGCAAATGAACAGAGAGAGGTATTGTCTTCCTCACAATTTTTATCAAAATAGAAAATTTGGTGTTATGACAACTTTCTATTTTTAATGAAATTTTGTGGGAAGACAATATTTTACAGGATATTGAGTTATGGAATTACACAAATTATGATATACAGATATATATTTTTTATAAACGGGTTAAATTATGATATCTTAATTTCTGGTTAACTATTATGAAGTTAAAGCACAAAAATCAATTATTATAAAATCAAATCCAAAATAAGTTGTTTTTCTGAAAATATTTCTTTAAGGTCAGACAACGTTCCTCAGAAATATGTTATTTTTCCCAAGAATTTATCTATGAAGTTTCGGTACTTACACAAGTTTCCTCACAGAAAATTATGGTACCTTACCAGGCACTTGGACAAGATACCACAGGGTGATAATTCTTATATATCCCATATGGGTAACCATCTGAATGGAATAATATCACATCTTTTATGTATTTATTCTTTAAAACATATTGAAAACAATGTAGAAATCACAAGAGAATGACAAATATGCGTAATTTTAATATTATACCAAGAAATACAAAAGATTTGATTTTGAATTTAACATATTTTATTGAAACATAATCAATGGGATTGGACACAAGTTATGCCAACTTAGAATGTCCTTTAAAACACAAACAAAAAGGCAAATTTATATACACGTAATGAACAACAAACAAATCTACAATGCAAAAAAAAAAGAGAATGGTTCATAGGAGTGTAAGGGGAGATGAAAGAAGGAAGATGTAAAGGATACAGAATGATTACGCTGGTTATTCAAAAAATCTTTTCTAATTTTTATTATTATTTTTCTTTATTGTTCCAACTATCTTATTGGCTCAAAGTGGATCACATGATCAAGTATAAAAAGTGTTGCAGACTGGATGTTTCTATTTTAGAAATTTATAAACCTGCTGTTACTAATATTTGAAACGTTCTTCTGTGAGGCAACAATAGTGCTGACGTTACAATAGTCTTTATAAACTGGATGTTTCTAAAAACAGATACTGCAGCTGGTATTCATTACTGTGCCGTCAAAATGCAAATGACAAAACAATGCCTTACAGGAGAATGTACTGACTCAGTATTAGAAAGAATGATTTAAGGTCAAGATCTAGTAAATAACTTGAGACTAATTTTTTGGTGCTAGATCCATTATGACGTCATAATTAATTTCAACTTTATTTTTCCCGTACTTTACGGCTATTGCAGAATTATGTAGAAAATAGGGTATTTTCATGTCATTCAATCTGAAATCATATGAAAAGTAAACCGGATACCTATATTAAATTTGATATTGATTTAAAGAAGAGGCCATGGACAAACTAATTACCGTTTCCTGAGAGACTGTAGGCAATCTGGATACATTTCCTTTGCCGAATACGAAAAAAACTCCTATATTCATGATTTGTTTTCTTAATTTTTCATTGGAAATGACAGTTTAAAATATAGTTTTTCATCTTGTTTACCTACAAATTATGCCCCGAAACACCTTATTTGACCAAGCTAAAGTTGTAAAGCATCAATAAAAGAATTTATTTCTCAAGTTTGATAAATCTGTAGGCACCTTTCATTTACTAGATCTTGACCTTAAAGACATTTCTTATTAACTGATAAAAAAATAATAAAACAATTGTTGCCTTTTGATTCGGTACAATCCCTCCATATATAGACCTTAGAGAAAGCATATCGACCTCGCACTTCGTGCTCGGTCGATATGCTTTCTCTAAGGTCCATATATCAAGGGATTGACCTCATCAAAAGGCTATAATTGTATAATATACTTATGTACGGCTTTAACAATATTGATATTATTTTGTTGACCAAAGTTTGGGTCTCCAGAAATGATTTTGTCAAAGTCTATTTCTCCTTTGTTATTTTTTATAGTATGAAATAATTCTGTTCTTATTTCAGTATAATTTTTACAATAGAGGAAGAAATGCTCAGTGTTTTCATCGATATATCCACAAGAACACTGGGTATTGTCTGAAAGTCTAAACTTAAACAGATCTGGCCTAAGGAGGCTTACATCGTGTCTCATTATGATTAAAATTGAATTTGTTGTTTTCTTATCGTCATGAGAAAAATAATTTGGGGAAGATTCACCTTTAAAGAGTCTTTTTTAAAAGCATTTACAGTGTCAAGGTTTCTAATTTCAGTCGGCAATGCATTCCATGCTGATATTGTAGATGGAAAAAATTATTTTTTTAAATAAATTTCTTCTACATTGGGGAATAACAATATTATTACTATTACATGGATCATAATGGGTAGTTTGAGAGACATCAGGGGGTTATAGATTTAGTAAATATTCTGGTGCGAGGCCATGTTTTATTTTATACATTAAACATAATTTTCTCTTTTCCCGATATAAAAAAGATATATTTGAGGAACGTGTCGTCTGACCTTAACATAACAATTTTCATTTAATATTTATCAATAGTCACTTGCCAACGAGCACATGTCTTATTGAAAATTGTTTTTTTTAAGTATTGAAAGAAATTTTATATTCTTATTTTCAGGCTTTAGACAAATCTCGGGTAAGAACTGTCTTCTAACTGAAACTGATTTCCATTGGTTTTATTGTTCTCCATTGAATGTTAATTTTTCTTCAGACCCTTGGATTTCAGAAGATTATGGTACTTCAGTTGTGATACATTTTCTTGACATTTTTTTTTTGGATAAAGTTATTTGGTCCAATATTACCATATTTTTACTCTGTGGATAATTTTGAAATATATGTTTTGTGTACAGATTACTAACATAAAAACCATTAATCGTTTTTACTATGTGTTCAGTTTTTTTCACAAGAGTATGCTGATAAAGCAGATTTTGTAAATAATATTGATGGTGATGTTTGTTTTTAAAATGTATGCTGCTAATTCATATATACAATTTATCTATTGATAATATATATGACATATATCTTGTAAATAATTTATGTTATTAGTTCCGCAAAATTGTTTAGACAAGTTGTTTTAGCATTTAAAACAAGATGTGTTTGTGAAACCCTATGCGCCCGGTGGCATAGTTCGAAAAAGCTAAGCTATTTTTACCATATGGGTAACTCTCAAGGGCACAACGTGCATACCAAATATGAAGTCTCTATCTCCTTTGGTTCAAAAGTTATGGCGAAAGTTCCAAAAAGTTATTCTTAGCATATAGATCACAATCAATGTCACAAAGTCATTCATTGATCTTGGTGTCACTTGAAAGAACTTTAATATGAAGTCTTTATCTCCTATTTTTCAAAAATTAAAGTGAAAAGTCGAAAAAGCTATTTTTAACATATAGGTCACTGTCAAGGTCAGAAGGTCATTGACCTTGGTGTCATTTGAAAGAAATTTAGTAGTGGAGCATGCATACCAAATATGAAGTCTCCATCTCTATTGGTCCAAAAGTTATGGCGAAGGTTAAAGTTGACAACAGATAAACAGATAAACAGACAGGACAAAACAATATACGCCCTGGATCTATTTATCCAGGCGCATAAAAACTTTCAGTTAACAGACATTTGAAGAAAAATACATGGTTTTTATACTTTAATAGTACTTTAAGTTTCTTCTATTTTTATTATCGTTTTACCAACAGCGTGACAGTTTGCTTGATAGGGCGTGCTGAAATTTCGTATGCTGATTATCATTTTACTCATCAATTGGATGTTTGATTTCAACGGAATCAAAAATACTTGTATATATATCTCAGCTGATTCGATACGCAAGAGCATGCTCTACGTATGAACAATTTCTAAAACGAGGTAAATTATTGACAAGCAAGTTGATGAAACAAGAATATCAACAGTCTCGTTTAAAGTCATCATTTCGTAAGTTCTATAGTCGATACAATGATCTTATCAGCAAATACAATTTATCATGAGTCAAATGCTGACTGACGGTTTTCAAACTAATTCTTAGTCCATTATTTATACAACTGAATTGACGACGGATTTTCCCGTTATTTTCCGATCATGACAAAGAGCACACGGCGCCTGTGACATGTCAGCATCGAATGCTCACTCCTCCACAGCACCTGATCCCACCTCTGCTGTTTTGGAGGTCCGTGTTTGCTCTGCTCCTATTTTGTATTTGAGATTGAATACTGTTCACTCCATATCTTTCTTACCACAATTTATATAAAGTGTGTCCTATTATAATAAAACATTATGAATGAATTTTAATTTTATATCATAATATATAGGTCAGATTAAATGCTTAAAAGATATCAATTTATGCTTTATTTTAAAACTTGAGGAAAAAATAAATTTAAGAGTTATCCTTCCTGGCTGAGAAGCAGAAAACCTTAAAGAACATGATAAGAAAACTGCAGAGTAGTTTTTATTGCGTTTGAATCACTACGTCTAACTCTGAAGCTGATATTAAAATATCATTGAATATCATTTCTTGCTTGAATGTCTTGTTTATGAAACTTTAAGAAAAAAATATATCAAACCATGTTTGTAGTATTTCAGATCTCTAAATATGTACAAGCTTACTCAGTTAGCTCTAATAATGTCAGGGTTATAATTGGTTTAGGAAAATTTATTCTCCATTCAATGGAATTAAAAATAGTGAAAAATTTAATTTATATGTATTCATATATTATAATTATTATGTTATACATGTACTAAAGTTATTTTTCATGTAATAATGGAAAAATTGAAATATATTAGGTATTTGTTTGTGTATGGGAGTCAGACAGATGGACACTAGGGGTTCCACCCCCGTAGACTCTCGCCACTCGTTCCTTATCTCTGTTTTTGTTTATATTCTAATGAGCCATATGGCTTAAAGTTATTCAATAAAGAAATATACTAAAATGATGCTCGAGTTTGTCTTTTTTATTCACAAAAGGACTTACGACTAAGATCTAAATCTTAAATTGTTTATGAAATTTTTCAAATTTAGTGGTTGTGTTTAATATTGCCAACATTAAAATATCTTACTGCATTTCATTCAAAAACGTTAAAACCTTTTGAATAAAATGTAAATTAGAAACTTACAAACAGAATTTAATTTTTGTCTTGGTCGTAAATTCTTTTCTAAAACAGACACCAGGTCTCTAGAAATGCTGAAGATGTTCGTCTGTTACGATTTGGAGTACCTACCTGTTATACCAGTAAATGAAAGAATGGGTGGACTTTGCCAATAAAATATCATTCAAGTTACTTTTTTTTAATGTTTATCTATGAGTAATATTGTTTATTTTTTTTTTAAAGAAAACTTTGTGTAGTGTGTTATTTATCCCCAATAACTATTGTATATGTTTTCAAAAGGGGACCACAGTACTAGTATTTGAAATGTTAAATAGGATTTTTTGTATAAAGTAGTGATATTTTTCATTGACAAATAAGAACTATTTATTTTCAATTGCATTTTTATTTCTGTCACACATTTACCGTAACAGAAATTTCCTATCATTTTCGAGGACGAATCATCATTCTAGCTGACTTGAGGGCTGTTTGTTCTTTCAAAGGTCTCCACACTATGGCGTCAAATGTTTAGGCAGCAGTTTTCAGGAACGGTCCATTGAGATGCGAAGTATAACATCCTGTGTACCACCAACCTCCTTGATGCACATCCATGTCTGTCTTGTCTATCCTTTGTTGCAAAAGCAATGCCATTGTGTCCATTGAAACCATCCCCTTAAATTTAAATTTGTCATTTTTGTCAATTACTGTAAGAATAGTGTATATTGAGAAACACGTCACCAACATAATTGTTCATAAGGAAAATAATTCTTTAGAAACAAAGCAAAACCAAAATGATTTTAAACTTCCATATTTATATTGGATTCCGAAACTTCAAAAGAATTCTTACAAACAAATATACATTGCGGGTTCCAGTAAATGTTAAACCAAGCCTCTTTCTTTAATCCTCACTAGGATATTAAGGAGAAACTTCAAGAGTATTGTGCAACAATATTTTCAAGAAGCGGTGTGAATCAGATGTGGATACTCAAAAATTCCAAAAAACTTTTGGACAATGCTGCTGTTAGGGGATATAGTGTATGCTGCGTCTTTTCCTTTGAATTCTGGATTTTTCTTTAAAATAGCAGCACAGTCATAGTTTTCAAAAACCTACTTAAAAAAACATTAAGATTTATACGCGCAAAAAAAAATCATTGATTTGCAATGTATGTATTTCATCAATATCTACATAAATACATTAAAAAGGACGTTCATTACATTTTTGAAATCCATAATGTTTGTGTTAAAATCTTCAAAACCGTGCCGTATATAAAATTGAATGAATAAATGATACTGTCTTAGTGGCATTAACGATTCCTTCCACACCAGCTGCGTCTGCGCTGACTTTGTCACTCGACAAGACGTCAACCCCTAACGTAAGAGGAGTTTTCACTTTGTAAGACGTTTTTTCGTGGATCCACTTCCAAGGGAGTTTGTTCAAAGATTCTTTCATGTGATCTAGTTACACAAATTCTAAGACATCTGAGACATCTATATTCAGTCAATTTTAATTATACCAATACTTCATCATCATACTGTGGAAACGACCAAAGAGAATAATTAATTCTGCAACCTTTTATGATTATCTCGAAATAAATAATTCCATCTGACGACGACTTTATATTGGTTTTACATGTAATTTACTTTAGCATAATCATACTTTGAGATAAAGTTTCCTATGAATAAAAAATCTGAATATGTTATCTTACTTTAATATAATTGTATATCCTCTAATTGCTCTTTTTCAAAGTAAACAACATTTTGAAAAATAATCTATTTATTTGCTAACTTTTAAAATCTACAACAGGATACCAAACCAAGACTAACCTTTTACAGCAAAATGTTGCGGTCAGCCTTCAGTATTGCTAACAGCAAACATGACAAACACGCAAAGAGATTAATAACTTCCATTATCTTTATCGAAAGACATAGAGGGAGAATTCTGATACAGTTACAATTTGCCTTATTTATATATTATTTTCAAAAATGTAAATCCATTAATATGATATCAAAATGAAACTAAATATTTATCCACGAGTTTAAGCTTTAAAACAATGTCAATTTTTTCTTTTCATGACAGCAACATATGACACTCGATCATAAATCAGACACAACATTTGTATATGTTATCTTTTCTACAGAAAATCAAAAGATATAAATCAATGCATGTATAACACTCTTTTGTCAACAAAGAAACATGAAAGCACGAACGTGCAAAGAGCTCACTTGCCGATGTAAAGGTCGATCTCTTTAACTTTCTTTTTTAAACAAGATATATGTACTCGTACTTGTAAATTTGAATATTGGTAATTCATTTGCTGAAATTTCAAGTAAGTATATCAATTCCATGCATTGTTTTTTAACCAGACAAGCTAAAGTATAAAATGTTGGTAAATATATTGTTTTTCTGCATGATGGTATTATCAAGGCCGTACGTAGAGACGAGACTTGTTCTGGCATAATTTTTAATGAGCATTATAGAAAACTTTTAGATTATGAGAAAGACAGAGAAAAGCCAAAAATGAAGAAAGAAATGAGCAAGGGCAATAACTTGTTTTACACCACACCCTTTTCAACGTACATCGAGACTTTTTGGCAGCAAATGGCCGGGAACATTGAAGCTGGAAAAGGGAAAATCGAAGAATAACTTGATATGCACACTGGCCCAAAGGGAACTGAAAATCTAGGCAAGTATGAAAAATGATTGAACCAACGCAACCCTATCATTCATTCGATTAATCGGCACCAAAACTGAAAGTTGTAAAAGATGCCATCGGAATGGCTAAAGCAGCATCTCCTGGACCAAAGGGAATCCCATACAAAGCTTTCAAGAAGTGTGGGTAGTTAACGAAACATTAGTGGAAATATCAGAGAGACATGTAGATAAGGGGACAATAAGATAAAAATTGACACTAAAAGGAGGAATGTTACATCAGGTCTGGACGATTTCCAAATATGGAAGTCAAGAACGATAACTGGAAGTTGCTATAAATATACATCATGTACACGTAATTATTTTTCTGTCCAATCAGACAACAGCATTTTTACACACTCCAAAACATATTTTAAAAGAACAAAAAGAAAACACTGCTTTGGTTTTTTTTTCCTCAAAAAGATTTTTTAAACAAACAATCTTTAGAAAAAAGATGAAAACTTTTGAAGAATAAGGTATTCACCACATATTTACCGTGAACAACCTTGGCATTTTTATCTCGGTAGAGAAAAAAATAATGCATGATACAATGTACGTATGAAACCGGTCGATATAAAAATGAACCCTTAAGTAAAAGAACGTGTGTTTTCTGTTCTAGTTCCTCTGTTGAAGATGAAAAACATTTCTTATTAGACTGTCAATTGTATAATAATGTTAGAGAAAAATATTTTGATAGTGTGTACAAGGAGCACCCAAATAGTAATGATAATGATTATTTGTTCAAAGTTTGAAATCAAAATTACCAAATAAAGGTAGCCAAATTTGTACATACAGCATTTAACCATAGATAGAATCTTCTGCATGTGTAAATTTATATAAATGTAATTAATAGAAAAAAGTGACTTATAGGTCCAATGGGCCGGGTGCAGATTCAGTTTGACGTATTTTGTTTACAATGTATATTAAAAAGTCTATAAGCACAATGTCACTATAATAAATGATTACTTACTTACTTACATATTAATTAATTGCCTTGAGTCCTGCGAAAACGACTAAATATGAAGTTCTGGTGATGTCTTATTTGAGTAAAAAATTTTGGCAAGAGACGTTTTAAAAGTATTTTAAAAAAAAACAACTGTTAATTTCATCGACTGATTTTATGATTTAGTTCAAAACAACGATTCAGAGGAAAAAATCACAGTGAGCTTTTTAACGATCAGTATTGTTTTATTTTAAAGTTTAATTTTTACAAAAATCTAGAGAAATTCTATTTTACCAACTTCTTAAGGATACTCAGCATAAAGAGCATCAGTACGATTTTAAGGCATAACTCAAAATGTTTCATTAGTTAACTTTTTTTTTCTTAAGCATATATGAAACCAATGAACTTATCAAAAACTGCCCCCTTATTCTCTATTGGATGAAGAATTTGTGTTTCTCGGAATAAAAATACAGATTGCAGGATCCATAATTCAGGTGTTAACAGCACTAACAAAGTGTTTCTTTTAAACGGCAACCACGAATTATGAAAAAAACGTAAGATTTCCTTAAAGGTGCTTAGACACAGATTTGAAGTTAATATTTTCTAAAAAAAAAAAAATTATTTTTCATTTCCATTGTATGCAAAAGTGCAACGATGTGTCAATCAAAACCGTCCAGATATTCGAAGTTTCAAGAACTTCGAGATGAAATAAGATTTTTATTATAATTTTGTGCGAAATGCAATATATAAGTCGTGATATTTTACAGAAAATTTGAGAAAATATCAATTTCAAATCTGTGTCTAAGAACTTTAAGTTAAAAAAAAGAGACTGAGTTATGTAATTACTATAAAAATTGGAATACAAAATGTTGCAGACTACTATTTCTTATTATTCTGAGGGTTTGGGTGCATTGTCTTAATAATTGAATGACAGGGATATTTATATTGCAGCTATCCAAAGATGAATCCCCAGTATAGACCATTACTCTGGAATGTCTTACAGATCTTCCTCCATGTATATTTATGAAGGCGCTTTAATAAAATTAGGATGTTCTTTGCCTTCACTGGGGGATCCGCCGATTACATGGAATGGTATTGTGGGGAAGAGGTCATGACAAACGTTACATTTTCAAGCAACTACTTGAAAACATACTTGAATTTCACTGCAACATGGAAGCACGACAGAAAAGTTTGCTATTGCAGAGCAATTTCACGTTCTACTACTTTATTCTACTACGAAGCCTCTCGGCATCGCTACGAGATGATCGTAAGGATACTATTTTTCAATACAATTCAAAATAAATCGCCATCAGCTGAAAAATATTTCTATTTATCGCAACTTATTTCAAGATGTAATTTTTTCTACTCTTTATTGTTTTTGAAAATTGTATTTAATTGCTGTTACTTGATAAATTCAGTGTAAAACACGTTCAATAAAAACATTATGATAGTATTTTACTGATATTTAGTGAATAAACGTTGACTTCTGCAAGATTTACCCTGGACACGACCATTTATTTATTCATTGTCTCCCACAACTGTAGAGAGCTGTGAGAACATTAGCATAAAGTGTAATCTCAACACCCCTGGGATTTTCACAAATAACTGTGATTTGGATCTGTGACAGCATGGTTCCACAGTATGGAACAAGTATAGGAACAGAGACGTACGTGGAAATCAAAGTTACTGCACGTTACAAAGGAAAGTTTTGCAGGTGTAGAGGACTATCTTCCCCCTCTTCTTACTATGCACACATGTACACGTATGACGAGGTATCAGACCCTGTGGAGATCACTGTTTTACGTAAGATTTGTTGCTTTGTCAAATGATTTACATCTGGTATTTGTAAAAAAAAAAAAAAATAGGCAAAAGTATGCACAAGACTGGTATTTACGTATCTATCTATTTACGTATTTATCTATACTGTTTGTATTAAGATATTTTTCTTAGCTCATTGACAACTGAACAAATATTTTTAGTTCAAATATATTCCCCTTGCATCTTACAATTAATTATTATTATAATAGCAAAAAGATCAAACGAGTCTCTTTTATCCGAAACTTGCTTCTTAAAGAATAATATTTTTCAAAAAATATAGATAGTTAAACCATTTCCAGGTCGGTTTGGACTTTCAGTAAGGCGTGGCATTCTCGACGTTATTTAATTTGCTTCTGAAAATTACACAGCTTTCTTTCACTGTTGAAATATACATGGGATAGAAATTCGGGCAAATGCCAATGAGTATATCGAATAACCAATAACGTTGTCTCGTCCGGCAAAGAGGTGGAGCTTAAGTCGTCTCATCGTTGCCAACAACAATTAAAAACTTCCTGATGTTATTAATTTCTTAACCAATGAAAATCTATTCGCCATGTGACAGACGCTAATAACGTAGCGCTGCGAATGCCACGTCTTACTGAAAGTACAAACTAAGCTGGAAAATGAATCTACTTGTAGGCAAGGAAAATGAAAATCTCTAAGATTTCTTTCAGAATTTCTGGTTGAATTTTGTAAAAATGTAGACACACACACAAAAGTAATTTTACATGATAAGCACATTAGGCATTTTATGAAGAAATGAAATGATTCGTGTGTTGTCCATTTCTGAAGCATAATTTTAAAAAGACCCAAATTTTATACTACTAAGTATTAAATTTTAAATTTGTTTAGCTAAAAGGGAGAAAGAACCTGACTGCATATCAGCTACAGCTTTTGGAACAACTACCGCGATACTAGTGACTATTATCTTAGCGTTAGGCACCGTCCTAGTATTTCAGTATATCAGAGTTGGAGGTCTCTGTTCTTGTGAAAATTTCGTTGTTTTTGTGTTTTGTTTTGTTTTTTTTTTTTTGAGATAGCTATACAAAATTCATGTTTCTTTAAATTTTATCTCAAGAAATAGTTTGATTCGTATCTTTTTTAAAAGAATAACATTAAAACTTTATTTATCTTTTATAAAAATTATTTTACAATGTAGTAAACTAGATGCTGTCATGAGACAGTAATACCCGCACTAAGGTGTTTGCCTCTAAATACACACTCGTACATATTAGGCTTAAAGCCTTCCAAGGAAAAGTCAAAATAATTCTATAATTTACACAGTACATATTCGTCACATTGACTATAACATTCTCAGACCCTGTGACTATGTGACCTATGACTCAGTGCCTCTTATATGTATTTTATATGCATCATAGGCGTCGGAAGGAAATTGAAAGGGGGGGGGTTAAACCAACAAAAAAGGTAAACACCAATTTTCAATACATAGAAAATGTCCATCTTTGCAAAAAAAGGGGGGGGTTAAGCCCCCCGGTTCAGACGCCTATGTGTAAATTAGATTTTAAAAAATGTTTTGCTCATAATGGGTACCTTTTTAAATTTAATAATGCCCCTCCCCCCCCCCCCCCCCAAAAAAAAAAACCACACACACACACACTCTCACGAACCGTACTTTTTTTTAATAGGATACACATGAAGATGGAAAAGTTATGTTAAAACATAGTTTGTTATGAATTAATTTTAAAATTTGTTCTTGAACTACCGTAAATCTGGAAATTTTTGCTGTAGATAAAGTTTTAGCAAATTTGCAAATTCATTGCATTCGCAAAAATAATTGTCTTAAAAATAATTCAACAATAAGAAAATGTAAACAAAGTAGTGGTCATTCCCAAAATTTTGAAACCTAAAAAATATAATCAACAGCATTTCGACCCAGATTCGCAAAATAAAATCAACGTAAAAATTTCCAGATTTACGGTATACATGTTTACATGTAAACACCTTTTGGAAAATTTCTACATTACATTGGGTTGCGTCGTCATATTTTTAGATTAAGCACCTCTCGGCACACCCCGGCCGATTCGTGCTTCATCTGCATTTAGCCAAGGTTTGTCAAACAGGATAGCATGCACATGCTGCAGTGTGATGTGTATTGAAAAAATCATTTTGTGTTATAATTTGATTATATTTCATGAAGTTCACAGGACCTATGACAGTCGGTAAATACAAGTTTAAGTACAGATTGGGGTAAAATGAACCGAAATGCAAAATTTAGATTAGGTTAAAGTTCAAAGATCATCGCATGCCACAGTATAGTCGGATTTTCACATTGTGAAGTTATCTCCCGTTGTCGATGTGACATTCAGTTACAGGTGCAGATCCAGATTTTTTCAGGAGGGGGAGGGGGGTTCACACCTCAGTCAAAAAAATGTCAGCCCAGAAGTTTCTCACAAGCAAAGACAAAAAACTGAAAACAAAATAAAAACAATGATAGTGTGTTCGTGGGGTCAATGTTTTCTAAGGGGGATGATGTCCAAAGTAATTTTTTATTTGCTTCAGTATATAGTCTTATTTAAATAAGAAAGCAAACTCCTGGGCGGGGGGGGGGGGTGTCCAATCTCCCTAGCCACTCCCTGTTCGTGAAATTGCAATTGATCTTGTGACTCCAAAATAGAATTTTTTTTCCATTTGACTATATATATACATATTTTGTTTCTTGTGTTTATAAATAATGTCTGACTGCATGTTTGTCTGCAGAAATTTGATCAATAATTTGGCTTAAATTTTTTATCAGTAGGTGCTAGGGTTTTCATGCTTTACATGTGTATTCATTGTAAACTTTGAACAGGTATAAATATGTTTGACTTTGGCCCTAGAGTTAGACCCACTTAAAAAAAGACACAGGAAGAAACAAGACCTTTCAGTTAAAACTGAAAGGCGGCTTTCAGTAACTTTTCATTGGCCATTCAGCCACTGAATGGCACATACATTTCAGTGACCTTTCAGTTGCCTTTCAGTCACATTTCAGATACCTTTCAGTCACCATTCAGCGGACACATTTCCGTCAACTTTCAGTGGCCTTTCCAGCAACTTTCAGTGACCTTTCCATCAACTTTCAGTGAACTTTCCGTCGTCTTTCAGTGACCTTTCCGTCGACTTTCAGTGACCTTTCTGTCGTCTTTCAGTGACCATTCCGTCGACTTTCAGTGACCTGTCTGTCGTCTTTCAGTGACCTTTCCGCCACCTTTCAGTGATATTTAAGTCTCAATTAAGCATTTTTTTCACTAGCGTATTGTTTTATAATCAGATATTTTTCCTTAACAAGGAATCAATATTTTGAATAAAGATTTATTACTCAATCTTAATTGTGTTTTTTTTTTCTTATCGTAATCAAATTCGGGTACCTTAAAATATGTCTAAGTTATTATTATTTTTAATTACAAGAATAAATAAATCGTTTATACATGCCTCTTGTAGAAAAAAAAATATAGGAGATTTTAGCTTTCTAAATGATATTGCTTTAATAAAATCATTCTACTAAGTTTTTAGATAGAGAATTTACAACGATCTTAAATCTTTGACACAGGAACAGGTGCCCGTCTCTGATAATTGTCATCATCCCGATAGGAGATGTGTAATTAATTAGTCTGTCCCCAAAATAAAATATGTGAGACTTATTCAAAATGATTTATAATTTTCTAGTTACATTTAGAAAAAAAAATCTTCAAGTGATAAAAAATGATGATCCGATTATCGATTCACAATTTAAATAAATGCATAACATTCTATAGTAGTTATACGTGTATTTTTTCATGAAATATATAGTTTTGATTGATGAGACAGAATTTATATTATTTAAACCATTTTTTCTGGAAGATCGCAAGTATTACTGATCAATTTCGTTTCTTAATTATGCCATTGTCAAAACTGCAGGATATTTAGTTTTTGAAAGACATTATTTGAAACTCATTTTTAATTATAAGAATAAATAAATCGTTTATACATGCCTCTTGTAGAAAAAAAATATATAGGAGATTTTAGCTTTCTAAGTTTCTTTATTAAATCATTCTACTAAGTTTCTAGATAGAGAATTTACAACGATCTTAAATCTTTGACACAGGAACAGGTGCCCGTCGCTGATAATTGTCATCATCCCGATAGGAGATGTGTTATTAATTAGTCTTTCCCCAAAATCCCCAAAAACTCGTCCCCTACCATACAGTTTCAAGGTAACCAATTACAACCTTATATGCCACAAAGTCCACAAGGACAATTTGCAGGCTATATGTCGCCAATACAGAGTCAATCGAACACTGTCCCTCAAAGCATTGATATGCGCGATACTCTTTCAGTGATATGTAACAAGCTAGAATATGTGTCATCAAAGCTAAATACCCTGGATCAAATAGATAAAAGGTTAAATGACCTTGAGCGTAATGTAAGCAATGTAAACCAAGAACTGAAAGAATTGAAAAACATGAAAGTAAAAGTTGAAGACATTGAGAAGGGCATGAATCACATCTCACTGCAGTACGACGAACAACAAAAGGCTGTCAAGGAAATCGAACGGACAGTGAAAGATATAGACAAAAGGTCGACATCAACATTGAAAGAAAATGAAGCGATGCGTGAAGAACTCCAGGCAGTACGGTCAGACTTGTGTGACCTTAAAGAACGTCACCTAGATCTACAGACACGGTCTATGAGGGACAACCTAATATTTGAAGGGATAGCAGAAACTCAGGAAGAAGACGCAGAGGATTTGATAAAAGAATTCATTAAGACCGAGATGAATATCACAGACAAAATTGATTTCCACCGGGTGCATAGAATGGGTAGGAAGGGTGGAACCCGACCACGACCGATAATTGCCAAATTTGTGCTGCACAAGGACCGAGAAAGAGTCAGGCGAGCAGCCCCTGGATCCTTTAATGGCAAGCCATATGGAATTAACGAACAATTCCCGAAAGAAATTAACGATCGACGTAAGCAATTATACCCCCAATACAAAGCTGCCAAAAGACAGGGCAAAAGGGCTTCACTAGTCGTCGACAAGCTTTACGTGGAGGGTCAACTGGTACCATTTCAGAACGACCATTCCAGAGATCGAATCCCAGCATTTGAAAACCGCGCCGCGCCGCCGACAGCGCATAGAAAATTCAGATATGCGGAAGCGCACTAGGAAAACCAAGGAGAGCTGTGTAAACAGGAACTACAACATGTACAAAACGTAAACAATGCAAACTCTCTCAACGATTTGAAAATTATTAGTTTAAATGTTTGTGGACTTAATTCGAAATTACAAAACCCCGAATTTATTGAATTTATAAACAACAACGATATTGTATGTTTAACGGAAACAAAAACCGACAATGCTGATGATATTGAAATTAAAAACTTTAATGCCTTTTGTAAACATAGATTTTCATTGTCATCGAAAAAATCAGGTGGGATTGTAGTGTATGTTAGAGATATTTATTCTAAATATGTTACCGTTATAGAGAATGAATGTGAACATGTTCTATGGATAAAACTATCGGGGAAAGCATTTAATTTTCAAAATGATGTAATTATTGGTACTGTTTATATCCCACCTATAAATTCTCGTTTTTCATCCACAGATATTTTTGATGATATAGAAAAAGAAACTAATAATCTAATTGATAGTTTAGACAGCATTTGTCTTATGGGTGATTTTAATAGTAGGGTTGCTATGGAGAAGGATTATATTGAAAACATTAATTCTCATAACAATGATCATTTATTTTCAAATGACATAATTATAGATGAAAATATTTTTCTTAGTGATACATGTGATGTAACAAGACTTGAAAATTATGGTTTATCTGTTGATAGAAAGTCAAAAGACAAAACATTGAACCAATTTGGTAAAAAACTGTTAACTTTATGTAAAAACTGTAATATTTACATTCTAAATGGACGTTGTAACACTGATATAAACGGTGAATTTACTTGCAAAAACTGTAGTATAGTAGACTACTGCATTGCAAATATTAACTTTATCAAACAAGTTTCAGAAATGTCTGTTTTAGCTTTTTCTTCATTGTACTCAGATGTGCATAATCCAATAGAACTAAAAATAAGAATACATCCTGAATCAATGAATTTAGATATAGAAAATAGTCCATATAATTGTAATGACCAATCAGAAAAGGCTAAAAGGTGGAATAATAATGAAAAATTGACTTATCAAAACTGTGTTGAAAATAAAGTTAGTTGCATTAAAGGTTTAGAAGAAGAACTTTTAAACTGTAATGAAGTTTCATTAGATTTAATTGATAATATTGTTGAAAAAGCTGGTGAAGTTTTAGTTGGAAGTGCTAAGGAAGTTTTTGGTGTTTATAAAAAAGCCACTTTTTCACAGGGGAATAAAAAATGTGTCTTTAAAAAGCCATGGTTCACAAAAGACTGTAAATCTGCTAGACGGAATTTTAAAAAAGCACAACAACTGTTTAAACGATTTGGAGGTAATATTTTTAAAGAAGATTTGTATGAAAAGGAAAAGTTGTTTAAACAAAAATTAAAATCTGCTCGAAATTTTCATAGGACAGATATGAAAAGGAAATTACAATATTTAAGATCATATAACCCAAAAGACTATTGGAAAATATTAAACTCTAATGGAAACAATAAATGCTGTAATGTAGAATTATCCAAACTATATGATTTTTATAAAGATTGTTGCAACATTGGAGTAGAGGGGGAAAGCGAAAACGTTTTGACTGAAGATGAACTAAAATTGTTGTCAAATTTAGAACTTAATAACAGCATAAATCAACCAATCACACACGAAGAAATTACAAAATGTATACATGCTCTGAAAAATGATAAGTCAAGTGGACATGACAACATTGTTAATGAATATATAAAATCTACTGTAGATACTATGTCAAACTTTTATGTAATATTATTTAACAAGATTTTTGATTCAGGAATCATACCTTCTCAGTGGACATTTGGAAATATTATTCCATTATATAAAAACAAAGGTGACACTAAAGATCCTAAAAACTATAAACCCATTACTTTGATAAGCTGTTTGGGTAAATTGTTTACATCTATTCTGAATGAGAGACTTAATTATTATGCAAATACTGTCCACCTTATTTTAGAAAATCAAGCTGGTTTTAGAAAAAACTATTCTACTTTGGACCACATTTTTACTTTGTATACATTGATTGAAATATCTAAGTATCATAGGAAAAGGTTGTACTGTGCCTTTATTGATTTTGAGAAAGCGTTCGATTCTGTCTGGCGTTTAGGTCTTTGGAATAAAGTTTTATTAAATAACATAGATGGTAAATGTTTTAATTTTATAACACAGCTGTATAAAAATATTAAATCAAGAGTAGTCTCAAATGGTCTGTACTCTGATCCCTTTCCTTGTACTGTAGGTGTTAGACAAGGGGAAAACCTATCCCCATTTTTGTTTGCCATCTATCTAAATGACCTTGAAGATTTCATGAATTTAAATAATGTAAAAGGTTTATCATTTATAACGTCTAAATTAGAATCGGAGTTTAATTTGTATCTTCGATTGTTTGTTTTGCTATACGCAGATGACACGATCCTTTTGTCAGAAACACCAGAAGACTTACAATACCAATTGGATGTATTTAACAAATATTGCAAACAATGGCATCTCAAAGTTAACACCAATAAAACTAAAATTGTAATCTTTGGAAAGGGCAATCCAAGAATTGAAAAACCAATTACATTAAATGGAATAACATTAGAAATCGTAGATAATTTTAAATATTTAGGAGTAAGTTTTTGTAAAAATGGTTCATTTAACACAAATGTCAAAGAATTATCTCAGAAAGCAACAAAAGCTATGTATAGTGTTATTGAAAAATGTAGAAAACACAAGCTTAATATAGAATGCACATTGGATATGTTTGACAAAATTGTAAATCCTATAATTTTATATGGATGCGAAGTGTGGGGTTTTAATCAGTCACCATTGATTGAAAAATTGCACTTAAAATTTTGTAAGCATATTTTGCATGTAAAGTCATCAACACCAAATTTTATGGTATATGGTGAATTAGGTAGATACCCTATTTCAATTAATATAAAGGTTAGAATGATAAGTTTTTGGTGTAAACTATCTTTTTTTACAAAGGGATAAATTATCATCGAATTTGTTAAGTGTTTTAAAGAACTACAATAATCCATGGTGTAACTTTGTCAAATCTATATTGAATGAATGTGGACTTTCTTATATTTGGCATACTTGTCAACCTGTAAATGTATCATGGCTGAAGAAAATAGTGTTTAACACTCTGTATGATCAGTTTAAACAGAAGTGGTATAGTGAAATGTTTAACTCGTCTAAAGGTCTTAATTATAGAATATACAAAACTTCTTTTTGTCTAGAAAAGTATTTAGTATCTCTGCCTTTTAAGTACTGGAAAATATTTTGTAAGTTTAGAACTTGTAATAATAAATTACCAATAGAAGTTGGAAGATGGCATAATGTACCAAGAGAAAACCGAATTTGTAAATTGTGTTCCAAAAATGAAATTGGTGATGAATTTCATTACTTATTTAATTGTAATGATTCACTTATTTTGAATTCAAGGTTATTATTATTATCAAAATATTACTATTCACATCCAAATGTGTATAAGTTTGATCAACTTTTTAATACAAAAAATACAGTTAAATTGACAAAACTGTGTAAATTTATAAAAATTATTTTTGAGAGAGTTGGCTCTCCTGGTTAGCTCATTGTTAGTTTTGTTACTTTGTACTTTTTTCTTTTTCACGCATGCACATATGTTTAACTATACTTGTAATCTTTCTCAACACTGTACTTATGTCAGTTCATGAGAATAAATTCATTGTCATTGTCGTATTGCCCAACTAACATAGAATATACAAAAGATATACAAGATATATACACATCACAGCTCCTCGATACCACAGGTGAACTGATTGTTACATCGATTTCCATAAATTAATTGATTTTAAATCCGGAATTCTCAAAAAGAACTCGTAGCGTAATTGATAAGGTCGCGGACTCCTAAGCAGGAAACCAGGGTTCGATTCTGGGCATGGGAGCAATTTTTTTCTTGTATTAATTTTTTTCCCATTTTTTTTTATTCGGAATTAGATACATTTAATGCTATTTTACCAGGAAAAAGTGAAATAAAATTTTTAGGTAAAAAAATAAGCCGATTATTCAATAAAAAGATTCAACTGAATGCTCACGGAAAGGTCACTGAAATGTATGTGCCATTCGGTCGACTGAATGGTAACTGAATGATCACGGAAATGTCACGGGAAAGGGTCTTTTCAGTGACCTTTCAGTGACCATTCAGTGGCCATTCAGCCACCATTCAGTCGACTGAATGGTGGATTTTCATCCTGTGAGAAATTAACCTTGGCAATTAACTTTTGAACAGGAAATACTAAAAATTTCTTTATATTTCACATGTGTATTCCTTGTGACAAGACTTTCTTTCGATACCAACAATTTTAACCCTTTGACCTTGACCTTTGAGTTTGACATACATTTGAGAAACTTCAACCTTCGCCATAAGCTGGCATACTTGGGCATCAGTGTTTAACAAACACACCTTGTCTTCATTACTTTTAAGTGGCGGTGTCTCCATATGAGGGAAAAATTCCCGAGAGAGATGTTTTCGGGGAAGGAGTTCAGGGAAGATGGGGCTTTAACTTTGGAAACACTTAATAAACTAAATTTTAATTTTGTCCTAACTTTTGAACAGTTGATGATATGAATTTCATATATCCCATGTGCAATTACTTTGTGACAACTGACCTTTCTTTGGGTACCATTATCTGTTTTTGAAAAAAAACCCATTAATTTGGCCATAACTTTAGAATAGGTATTACTAGAGCTTTCATATTTCACCTGTGTATTCCTTAATGTGATAAGACCTTTGAGTACCAACTTTTTTACTCCGTGACCTTGAACTTGACATTTGACCTGCTTTGAAAAACTTAAACCTTGGTGGCATGCAGTGACATATATCAGTGATTCACAAACACATTTTGTTAAATATTTTATTTTCTGTGATATTATGATATTTTAACAGTTTTACAATGTATATCATTGCTTATAGAATGCTTTAAAGGGAAGACACAAAATAATGAACTTTGTGAAAGTTATGACACTGCTCATGTGGCTGTGAGATTTTTATCCCCCCTTCGAAGAAGGGAGAGCATATTGCTTTGCTGCTGTCTGTCATATAAATATCGGTCCATTGAATTATATGCATTCACTTCACAAAGTTGCACATACCGAAATGAAATTTGGTATATAGGTTTATCAGGTGAATATCTAGGTCAAGTTCTGTTTTGGGCACTATTTTTGACAGATCGAGTTATGCCCCTTGGACTTAGAAAAATTTTTATTTGCAGTATATCATTTTCTTTGCAGAGGTTGCACATATTGAAATGAAATTTAGTATACAGGTTTTTCAGCTGAATATCTAGGTCCAGTTTTGTTTTGGGTAGACAGTGTTATGCCCTTTTTGGACTTAGAAACAAATCCATGTGGGGGAGGGGGGCATGTGTTTTACAAACATCTCTTGTTTTTAATTTCTTGTTCATTTCTAGATGCCTTTTATCTCAGTAATTTGTATGGATACATTTTTAAGTTCTTTGCTTATAAACAATTAAACATGTACAATTTATTTTGGATGAATTGCATAATTAATCAATAATATCAGTTTTGAATTATATGCAAATTTATACAATAGTGTATTACATCATTTTGTTATATGTACATTTATTTATATTTTTTTCATTGGTGTGGGTATTATTGTTTTCAATTGAAACAAAATACTGGATGTTTTTTTTACTGTTTTTAAATTTGGTAAAAATATGATTAAATTAATTTCTATAAAACATTGTACTTAAAACATTTATTTAGTACTTGCATTTCAATTGTAAACTTTTTGGGCAATATGTCTATAAATTGCTCGGTCAATTTTGGTCATAAAGAATTCCATGCAATTAATACATGAGGTCAAACCAGGTTAAATCTATTTATTAATACATGTATTGTATGTCAATCTTATTAAACATGCATATAAATCTGTATTTATTGAATTTCTTTTATTTATTGTCCAAACAAAATTAAATTTGTGTCGGAAGCAATTTGAAAGTGCGAATATTTTTTTTGGGGGGGGGGGGGGTAGTTTGGACTTCAGTACCAAAATTTTTTTCCAAACATCACCACTTTCCCCATTTCTAACCTATACTGCGACATGTCTGTGGAAAGTGGGGGGCTAATCCTACCCAGCAATGTTCAATGTCTTTACTAAGTATATATTAGGGGATGCCCAGGGTATTGCCCCCACTCTTTTCCAATTTTATACCCCGTGCTTGATATATATAGTGATTGGGATGTACGTCCGTCTGTCTGTAAGTCTGCAACACTGTGGGCTAATTATCTTTAACATGCACTACATATATGTTCTAATAATATTGTTGTTCCATAAAACTTAACTATTATATCAGAATAATGGGCAGAAGGGGTGTGTAACACTTTTAAAACTATGTCAGATAAGTGGACAAAATTAAACATGATACTTTCATAAATATTTGTACATAATGAACTGTGACAGAAAAGTTTACTTTTTGATCTAAGGCTTATATTTTGGTGTGTTAGAGTAGTCAGTAGAAGTGTCAAAAGTAACTATGTCAGAATAGTGTAGCAGAAAGAGAAAGGCTTAATTGGTCATATTATATCATTATTTTTTAGCAAGCTAAAATCATTACACTGAACTTATATTTTTGATGTACACTGTGTCCTATAACACACCTGGCACTGCCATAAATTGAATACCCCGCCTCCTTATTACATTGGAAAAGTCCATGTGTGTTTTGGGAGACCCAAACTTTCAGTGTCGAATCAAAAAGTAAATTTGCACAATGGCATTAAGATTTGAGAAATAATTGTTTATTTCGGTAATCTTTGATGTGAATTTAGCGCCCTTCAAAACTGGTGTGTTTTATAGATGTAAGAGCCGTTTGTGACTTCGTAAAGTTAAATAACTCAAATGAACATTGCGAGGAAAAAAGTGATAAATTAATTTTAAATGCCTATTTGTTGTATTTTTACGTTAATTCAAAAGGGTTACTTTTTAAAAATTGATTGTATGTTTTTAAAACCTCTTTTGGAATTCTTCAAAAAGTATTGAAAATGCATGCCGGTGGAGTTCCAAATTGTGTATTCTAACGCACTGACAAGGTCCATTGTGTTATAGAAATTTGATCTTTTTCATTCCAGCACTTACTGCTACACAGAAAATTATATGAATGTTATAAACATTGGGTTTCAAAAGTAACTATATAAGGAGTTAAGGATCAACTCCTTACTCATTTCTTTCCAGAAATCCTAACCACTGCACCACACATGATAACATTACAACACCTTATCTTCTCCTTCTTCAATGAATAAAATGTATGTAAAACAGTTTGTAGCATTTTGCCATCTTTGTCACATTTAATAATTTGTGTTTCAAAAGTATTACCAACAATGGCAAATAATATAAGCAGACAGAAAATATAAAGATCAGATATAAACTAATTTTGTAATGAGAGATAATCCAAATTTGCACTAATTAACAAAAAAATTGCATGACATTTGTGGCAAAAAAACTTTCTCTGAATGTGTTGATATCTTCAATTAAAAATATGCATGGACAAACAAGTACATTTACTATAGTATTCTCATAAAATTTATTATATTACATATTAAGTTGAATTTAATTTGACAAAATCTGGGAGCACTGCAAGAACCTGTTTAAGTAAATTCTCGCCCTTTCTCAACAATATACAGTCACTGTATTAAATAAATGTGTCATTGAAAATTTTTAATAGAAATTATGAAAGAAAAAAAATTGAATATTGCATTAATTATTTTATCACTATAAATACATAATATTTCAAACATTAATATTTTTTGGCTTTGAGCTCTGCAAACTGTACAAAAGCAATATATGTATCACAATTAAACAGTGGTCTGCTGAAGTAGTCTCCCTTTAATAAGATATCTAATATATTATTCACACACATTTTATAATTCTTAATTTTTCAATTGCATTTATTGGTCCATCACTCTTGAATACAATGTTGAACTTTTCCACCTCAGAGTCTGCATGGTTCTCACAAAAATGTTTGCTATTTTGAGTCCATCACTGCAGTTAGCCAAGAATATCCACCATTATTAATCAATCCAAGTGTAAAAGTCATTATTCATGAAAAAATGGCTCCTCCTCCCAAAGGTTGGCCTATGTTGGAACGTCACCCAAAGTTGGATAATGGACAAAAGCTAAAAAAATGAAATGCTTAAATGTATAGCTTGTATAAAAAACCTTGTTTTGATCCGTACATACATACATACTGAAATCAAACATTAAATATATAATGTTCAAATTTTATTAAATCTTTTGTCCACATTGGAGTAAATTTTTCCCATGACTCACTTGTAAAACACCTACCCTAGAGGTCATGATTTGAACAGATTTAAATCTGCAATATATGATGTTGTGTCCATATAAATATGAATTGATCATGACTTTGCTGTTCTTAAGAGATTTTTTTTCTAGATGTCTTCCTCCCAGGTATATGAAGTTTTAGTTGCGGCCTCCCTACCCACATGCCACTTAGTTATGATTTGATCAAACTTGAATGTAAAATGAAATGAATCTTTTAAATATAGATTGCCTATAGCCTTTCAGACAACTAAAAGTTAATGAAATTACATGAAATTTGCAAAAATGTCTATTAGCTATTTATCTTTCAAATCCTAGCACATCAGAATTTATTTTGGTACCTAAGGGATGAAAAATAGGGGATAACTGTTCTAGTGTAATACAAGAACCACCAGGCCTGAAGGGCATAAAACTTAGACGACCTCACTTTTGATCACAGTCTCACTTTTCCACTAAATATTAATAGACCGAATCAAAAGTGATTCAAAGTTTTTCCCCAGGCCAATTGAAGCAAACTTTCTTTTCTATACCCGGGCCAAGTGAGGTCCAGCCAGTAGACACCTACAAGGAAGCTGTGTCAGATGACCCAAATTCAATATTATACAAAGTACTTCACCAAGAAAAGACGGCTAAATTCTGGAACAATGCATTTAAAGAACACTCACATAAGTTTCCAGACTGTGATGGTCTACTGGACTGGTATCGGCATGGGGAGGAAAAACGAGGCCTGGCATGGATCCTTTCCATCCATTGTAAGAAGTGCCACTATACCCAGTCACCAAGAAAAACTTTATGAAAAGGTGAGAAGATCTGGAAGGGGTCGAATGCACGGCTAAATGTGACCATGGCTGTTGGTCACTTGGGTACCACAACTAGAGGGTAAAAGCATGACTTCTTGGTGCTAATGTTAAAGCAGCATCATCAACCAAAATGAAATAGACCTGTAACAAAGTAAGGAAAATTATCAAAGACATGAATAAAATATAATGAAAAAAATAATGCAGAAAATTCAAGAACTTATTAAATCTTTGACAAACTGTAGCTCTTGTTTATACTTATAATGAAGGAAGAGAAAAGTAGCTTGAAACTTTGCAACAGCAATAAATGAAAAATTGATTATTGGTTTAGTCATTTTTTGCAAGATTTATTGAAATCAAACTAAAACTGTAGGAGGAGTAGCATTTTGAAAATATTTCAAGGAAATTTCTCTTTTAAGTAACCATGGCAACAACATTCATCAAAATCAAAAACCAATGAAAAGAATCAAGTATCTTATAGTGTAGTCCACTTGTGTGCCAAGTTATATTGAAATAAGACCAAAAATATAGGAAGAGTAGCATTTTAAAAATATTTCAAAAAAATTTCTATTTTAAGTTACCATGGCAACACCATTCATTGAAATCAAAAACAGAATTATGTATCTTAGTGTAGTCATGTATCATTTTAGGATCTCTTAAGGAAAGATTAGCTCACAAAACACATATATGTCAGACGAAAATAAATAAAGATACTTTAAAATGTTTAGGAATACATGGAACTAAGAAATTTTAATGAAAAAAATTGGATATGTAAACTTGAATGTATAAACTGAGGAATGAATCTTTCACATAAATAAGTTAGATTGCCTATTTCATTGCATAAGGCCTTTCAGACAACTAAAAGTTAATGAAATTACATGAAATTTGCAAAAATGTCTATTAGCTATTTATCTTTCAAATCCTAGCACATCAGAATTTATTTTGTACTTAATTAAGGGATGAATTAAATAGGGGATAACTGTTCTAGTGTAATACAAGAACCACCAGGCCTGAAGGGCATAAAACTTAGACGACCTCACTTTTGATCTCAGTCTCACTTTTCCACTAAATATTCCTTTGGTAAAAGTGAGACCGAGATCAAAAGTGATTTCGTTTAAGTTTTATGGCCCCCAGGCCAAGAGCTGAAGCAGTGAGATGAAGTTTCTACGACCCGGGCCAAGTGAGGTCCAGCCAGTAGACACCTACAAGGAAGCTGTGTCAGATGATCGCCCATCTTTGTGAATATTTAAATTCGTTTTTTATTCTAAAATATTATACAAAGTACTTCATCAAGAAAAGACGGCTAAATTCTGGAAAAATGCATTTAAAGAACACTCACATAAGTTTCCAAACTGTAATATATGGTCACTGGACTGGAAAGCATGGGGAAAAAACGAGGCCTGGCATAAATCCTTTCCAAAAATGTAAGAAGTGCCAAAATACCATCACAAGAAAAACTTTTGAAAAGGTGCACAATAGAAGATCTGGAAGGGTAAATGGAATAAGAATGCACGGCTAAATGTGACCATGGCTGTTGGTCACTTGGGTACCACAACTAGAGGGTAAAAGCATGACTTCTTGGTGCTAATGTTAAAGCAGCATCATCAACCAAAATGAAACAGACCTGTAACAAAGTAAGGAAAATTATCAAAGACATGAATAAAATATAATGAAAAAAATAATGCAGAAAATTCAAGAACTTATTGATTCCGAAGTCTTTGACAAGACTGTAGCTCTACTGGTTTATACTTATAATGAAGGAAGAGAAAAGTAGCTTGAAACTTTGCAACAGCAATAAATGAAAAATTGATTATTGGTTTAGTCATTTTCTTGGCAAGATTTATTGAAATCAAACTAAAACTGTAGGAGGAGTAGCATTTTGAAAATATTTCAAGGAAATTTCTCTTTTAAGTAACCATGGCAACAACATTATCAAAATCAAAAACCAATGAATTAAGAATCAAGTATGTTAGGTTAGTGTAGTTTACTTGTATGAATACCTTTAAAAATATTTTTCTTTTAATCTACATAATTATATGCCAAGTTACATTGAAATAAGACCAAAAATATAGGAAGAGTAGCATTTTAAAAATATTTCAAAAAAATTTCTATTTTAAGTTACCATGGCAACACCATTCATTGAAATCAAAAACAGAATTATGTATCTTAGGGTAGTCTACTACAGTGTGCCAAGTTATACTGAAATCAGACCAAAACTGTAGGAGGAGTAGCATTTTGAAAAATTGTTTACAGACAGACGAACGGATGATGGACACCTTACTATTGCATAAGCTCTTCTAGTCTTAGACCAGTAGAGCTAAAAATGTGGACTTTCTGTTACCTTCATCAAAGCAAAGGGAGATGCCCTATATAATATAGCTATATACTTTCAGAGCAATTTAGGAAACCCCATACCAAGCTGCCCCCCAAGTGACTTATACACCGTAAGTGAAAATGTCACTCAGAGGAAAAATGTTATGGCAGTGTTCTGTGGGAGAAAGGAACACACCTGAGAAACAAAGAAAAGGAATTAACCTGGCCAGTGAGGACGTGAAGACTGCACTGCAACCATTCCTCCGGAGACCACCATTGGAGATAAGGACCTCAAAATGTATTGGTGTCAGTAAGAAAATCACCACCCTCCACTAGTCATATCCCATTTCACCACTGATGGAGACAGTGCCACTGCATGTGGTGCATCTGATAAACAAGGACGACATCAATGAAAAGACTTAGAGACTTGCAGTATTTCTTTGACTCTCAAAGAAAACAGACTGCTAACAATAACAATAGTAACATTTTATGTTTCCGGGAAGAACCAACATCATTAGATACTGTATAAGTAAAAATTTTCATGAGGATTTAATTTTTGCATTAGTGAGGCTGTTGAGATTGCTAAAATTTAATATTGCTGAAAATAAATTGTGGGTTACTTGTACTACCTTCTTTAGTGAGCATTTTGAAATCACTAAAATTACTTCTCGCTAAAAATAAAACACCAGTTTTTAAGGAGAAATTACTAAATTTGTGTCTGGCTAAAATTTCTACTTATACAATAATCCATGCAGAGAACATTTGTTTTGGACCTGAAGCTTCAATAAAGGACAGGGTACAAGAATTGCTACAAACACTACTCCGGAGACTTACCTTTGAAGAAGCATGCTATATGTCTACTGCTGTTGGTTCTACTGTAAGCTGCAGCTACCAAGGACAATGTGGATAATGTCAGCTTAATCCTTAATCTGTTGTGGACTCACTGGACTGAAAGCAATAAGTGAAAATCTTTGGTATTTTCAAGTGACTTTGAATTAAACATTACAGAAGAAGGCAAATGTTTGTTAAAAGACTGAAATAAATTTGTGATGTAATCTTGATAGAGTTAATATAACCATCCTATTGCTTAATTGCTCATAAAAATCTGAATCAGTCTGTGAATACCGTATAAGTAGAAATTTTAGCGAGGATTTAATTTTGGCATTATTAGCGAGGTTGCCGAGATCGCTAAAATTGAATATCGCTAAAAATTAATTGCATTTATTTTGTTATAGCTTCTTTAATGTGCAATTTAAAATCGCTAAAATAACATCTCGCTAAAAATAAATTACCAGTTTTTAAGGACAAATCGCTAAATTTGCGTCTCGCTAAAATTTCCACTTATACGGTATTTAAAGGGGCTGGGTGGTTGTGGGTATTTTTAGACTATTTTGATCTCCTTTAGAAGAAGCTCATGTAGCTTTATACAGATATATACTAATTAAAAATGATGAAATTTTAAAACTAAAATTTATTAAATTTTTCTTTGCCAAATGATAGTTGACAGCTTAAGGGAACATATATCTAAAAAATTGAGTTATATCTGGTGGTTAATTTGTTGATCCCCTAGCCTCCTTAAATATTTAAAATCAAATCCGAAATGTAGTCTACAATCATTGAAAATTCTTAGGTAGAATACATAAAGTTGTGCACTCACTGTTAAATTAAGGGTCCTGGGACCTCAATATTGGAACTTTGTAAACTGCAGGGGCACCTGTTGTAAAAGGATCAAAGTAAAATGGTCCATCCCTCTAAAACAACAACAAAATAGGCAATATAATCTTGAAATGAAACGAAAGCTGTAAAAATATAAATCTTAAAGAAAAAAAAACAGATCTAAAAATATAGATCTAACAGATATCAGCTGTACACTAAAAAATCTAAAAACAATTACAGTAAATTACTAACAGATTCATAATTAACAAGATGTGTTTGTGAGACACTATGGATGGTATGGAGACTGAAGTGGTATATACACTTGTTAGATGTTTTAAGGGTAGCAAGGTTACAGCTGAGGTCACATGATAAAAAAATTTCTGTACCAAAGGAAAGGTCTTGTCATAATGTACACTCATGCCAAATATTAAAGCCTTACAGTTCAAAACAGACACTGACAAACAGACAGACATGACTAAAACAATATACCCCAGGGATCTTTTGATGCATGGGGGCATAAAAAGGAATTTGGAAGAAATTTGAAAAAATGGTGGGCATTCACTCAATTTCAGATGCTGTGTATTTAATTTAAATGTATGAAAAATGAAATCATACATATTATTTTTAAATTATCTAGATAGCTTTCTTGAACTAATTGTTGCTATGTTTTATTATGAATGCACTTATTCTATTCAACTTTGTATAAATGGGAAAAATTAAGGTGGGCATGTAAAAATGATTAATAGTTGTATGAGTAAAATGTGACATTTTTGTTATATAAGGAGTATTCTGTGCATGTAAATATAATGTTCTTTTTTTTCTTTAACACAATAAAATTATTTAACTTAATTATCTTGTTTTTAGCCGGGCTTATTGCTCAAAGAGCAATTGCTTATGTGATCCTGTTCAAGGCAGGATGTTGACCCCATAGTCGCCATTTTAAAGTTACGTGCAAAAATATAGTTCTTACTCTCAACCGCTTTTATACAAACGCTAAATAAAGCAACAAAAATAAAACGAAGTTTTATCTATATAAAATAAACATTAGTAGTAATGACTTTGAAAACTTCATAAGTCAAAGAACATAGTTCATTAGCGTAAGGATTTTTGATAATCAGTGTTACAGTAGTTCTCTACACATACGAGGTAAAGCAGGAGAGGGAACCAGACTGGTCTGTTTGTTTACATTCAGCTGCGGTACCAGATTAATGCGGATTCTGACAAAATCGGACTGTGGTATTAGGATTGAAAAACTCACTGTCAGTGTCTTATCATTTATATTGATAGTTTTAAAATATTTTTTTCGTCAGAATATAAACGTGATTCATGTAAGAAATCCATTCTACTCTGTAAATGAGCCCGGCTCTCTGTACTTCTGAGTACTTTGATTTTTACCTGTCTGATGAACACAACAAAGGTTAGAGAGGTAATTAGTTGAAATACAGGTCTACGGGTGACGTCGGGTGTCTGAAAATTCTCTGTTGATGACCAGACTGCATTCGACATTGTCTATTTGCCATTCATGATCTTTAACAGGGGGGGACTACTCCTGAAATCAGAGAAACTGTTACTGTAGATCACTTAATTTTCGCGACACCTTACTTTCGCGAGATTGTCATTGACTCTTGATTAGCGAGACAAAATTTTCGCGAATTGTGGTTATTGCTCTATATAATCTAAAAGAATACAATCATACGCAAGAATTAAATTTTCGCGAGTACACTGTCTCGCGTAATTACGCGAAAATAAAGTTCTCGTGAATAAAAAGTGATTTACAGTATTAAAAAGAGAGTTAAGGGTGTTACTCTTTAGGTCTCACACAAGGATTTAAAATCACTATTTGATACTATGTAGCTTTAATAAAGTTCAATGATGAATTAGATTCTGATCAGCAATAAATCATAAAAAAAGAAAATAAGATTAATATTCAAAGATAATATTTGTGATAAAAAAAATAAAAATAAGACAAAAATGGACAACTTGGGAATGGACCTGCTCCTAAAACTTTAACCTGGTCACTCATCTGGAAAATGTAGGTCACATCCAGCATCCGAAGCAAGTCTGGTAGTGTACATCCCTAGATGCATCATCCATGCAAGTTTGGAACGGGTAGGGCTTATAGTTACTTGGGAATGGACTTGCTCCAAAAAACTGTAACCTGGTCACTCATTTGGAAATTATGTAGGTCACATCCAGCATCCGAAGCAAGTCTGGTAGTGTCCATCCCTAAATGTATCAACCTGCAAGTTTGGTTCAGGTAGGGCTTATAGTTACTTTGGAATGGACCTGCTCCTAAAACTTTAACCGGGACGCCGACGCCAACGCAGGGGGTAGAGCATAAGCTCACCTCGACGAAGCTAAAAATTAAGAGTTCCTTTTAACTCAGTGGAATAATTCTGCTAAAGTTGTGATATTCCTAAAACATGAGTCCAAAGTTAATATTGTAGGCCTAAAACAATTTAAGATGCCGAAAATGAAAAAAAAATACAAATAAATTGTCTCTCTCTATATAGACAATAATTCATCCTTTAGGCTAGTTCATTTTGATTGGCTATTTTATTGCACAAGGCCTTTAAATGGCTTCAAAGAATTTTCTCTACCTCTTAATTATCTCCCCATGGAAGAGCTGATTTCCCTTTTCACCTTGATTTCCCTTTTCCAAAGGATGCGTTAATTCATAGATGTGGCAAATTTTGTTGAATTTTGCCCAATGGTTCTGTAAAAGATGAAAAATTAATTAAGTTAATTTTTTTAAACAATAACAATGCTAACAATTTTTGATCAGGAGAGCTCACTAGAGTGTCTGGATTAAGTGATCATGCAAAAATTGACACACACTGCTCAATGGCCAAAATTTGATTGATTGTATTATTGTACAATTGTTTACCTCACTCTTAAGAATTTTTCATTCAAATTGAGATTTGCCACAACTTGCTGGTGGAGAGCTGCAAATTTTGTCCTATATTGGCACTCAGGGCCATTTAGCAGGAAGGGATCTTTTTTGTGCCAGTACATACTGTGACACGGAACCTCTGTTTATACGGTCTTATCCGAAGGACAGGTCTCTACGTCCCACAGTGGGATTCGAACCCACAACGTAAGGATCAACTGACCTTACTTTGTGACTTTAGCACATCTATAGATGCTGTAATCACTGTGACATTTGGGTGACCCAAGATTTAATTTTCAATACTCATAGCTAAAACATTTAAATAAATTATAAATTTAAAACATAGATGCACTTCATACCTGAAAATCAATTTGGTCTCTTTGAAGGTTTCCTAAGTACTGTAGCTGCTGCAATCATCAATTCAAACTTCTAGTCCTTCAACATCCATTTCAGAATCTACAGGAATTCATTGCAGTTTCAGTAGCATATATTTATCTAATCAATTAAGGTCAATTCCTTTGGAATCCAAGGTCAATTCCTTTGCTGAGAATCATTAAATCAATGCTTTGCTGAGACAAATCACACAGGAATGTCTGGCTAGAATCACCAATGTAAATCTGTCACATCAATCTTTATCCATCAGGTCAAAGCATTATGTCCAACTAAAAATCACCACTGAAATGTCACACTCATCACTTGAATGTTCATCAAAACAGGTGAAAGCACTGTCCAGCTTAGAATCACCACTGAAATGTCACATGCATCTCGTGAATGTTTATCAAATCAGGTCAAAGCATTATGTCCAGCCAAAAATCACCACTGAAATGTCATATCCATCACTTGAATGTTTATCCAATCAGATTAAAGCAATATCAGTCCAACTAGAATCACCACTGAAATGTCACATCTATCACTTGAATGTTTAATATATATCCAATCAAATCAAAACACTGTCTGTCCAACTAGAATTATACCTGGCTGAAATATCACATCCATCACTTGAATGTTTATCCAATCAAATCAAAACACTGTCCAGCTAGAATCACCAATGAAATATCACATCCATCACTTGAATGTTTATCCAATCAAATCAAAACACTGTCCAGCTAGAATCACAAATGAAATGGTCACTTTAGAATTTCCATCACTTGATTGTTTCTTTTGCTAAAAAAATGAAGATTGAAGAAAGATGTTTAACCAATCAGTCATATTTTGTTTCAAAGCACTATCCATAAGATAATTAATAGAATTCGACTTCCACAAATGGAAACTGTGTAAGAGAAAATGCTTCAACAACTACTTTAAAACCTTATATTTGATGTACAGGTTGGTCACATTGTCTTTGATGGAGTGTAAAAATCTCTACCAGGGAAGCAAGTTTTCATCTTCACACTCCAAAAACAGCAGTGAGTGATCTAAGGTAAATTAATATCACTGCTAAGTTTGAATACAATTTATGTATACATACAGTGTACATGTTTTGTTGCTGTTAGTTCCATTGTCAGCTGCTACCAGGGACAGGGCAAGGAGGCCAGGAGCTGTCATCTTCATTCCTCTTCCTGAAGTCGACTGAAAAGCAATGGGTAGAAATCTTAAGTGTGCCTAGTGTCATTGAGATAGAAGAAGACAAATGACTGAAAAAATGATTCCAAGGACCAAATTTAGAAGATTTGGTCAGAAAGTCTGAATTTGTGAATAAGGCGAATCAATAATAGAATCCCTAAATTACTGCACTACATATATTAGAAAATTTAAAAGAAGAAGACATATTATTAAATGATAAGGGATTTTGGTGCTCTCTGATTGGTCTAGACGCCTTTTCCTGAGATGTACCTCAGAGTGAGTTCACCTCATATAACGTTCTGGGAGGTTTACTTGGGTTTTCCCTCTTGACCAACCATATAGATTTGCTTATAGTTTTTTCGACCAATCAGATTGTGTTTCAAATCATGTGTCGGTCAACCAATACCTGACTAGGTCCGTATAGTCACGAGTAGACCTCATCAAAAGTCAATAATTGTACAAAGTTGCACATGCACTTACTGAATATTGGGTACATCTGAGCTTTCACATTGTGATTCTGTAGTAGCCTGCGTTGTGAAGGGTATAAAAGATATCAAGTGGTTCTTCATCTAAAACAACAACAAAATCATAAAAGAAACAATCAGTATGTTTGTTCATGATAATTGCATAAAAAGTTATGTTGTTAAATGTAAATAGTAGAGCATAGATGCTGTATAGGCAATTTACATGGCTCTATAAAATTTTAATCTAATACACATAAGATTACTGGTATTAATTGCTAGCTAATTTGGCAATACATTTTTTCGATTGCTTTGGTGAGGATGTTTTTTTTAATAAAATGTATAATTGTGAAAGTAAAATATGAATTTTTCTTAAAACAGGAAGTATAAATATCTTCTACTTTTTTACTACTGAGAAATCACAAATTTTCGTGGGGGTGGGGTGGGGGTAATTTTCATTGTTTTCAAGGTATGAAGAGACCCACAAATTCATGACCACCACGAAATTTAAAATGTTCCATACATAACTACTCAACAATTCTTCATCCACGCAATTAAATCCCCACAAACTAAGAGTTTTTACTAAAATCATGAAAATTTGACCCCACAAAAATATGTGATTTTACAGTATTATAGTAAAATGATTTAAAAAAATTATTCTGAATTTTTTTTTTTACCTGTCTGATGAACACAGCAAAGGTTACAGAGGTGATTGGTAGAAATATTGGTATACATGTGTCCAAACTCTCTGTTGATGGCCTTGCAGATGTATATCCACCATAATTCAGATCTTCAACAGGGGAGATTACTCCTAAAATCATAAAATGATAAGTAATGCTTGGAAATAAACTTGAGATCAGAGAAAAGAATGCCCCAATCATGTGGCTTTTAATTAAGAGAGAAAATTTGGGAATAATTTACATACACTTACCTCTGACAGAATACCACTTGGATCCAAGTTTACACTTTACAGTTGAAACACCATCATGAAAGTTGAAAAAAAAATTAAAAAGAAAAATAATTATCAAAAGAAATTGTCAGTATACCTGTAATTTGCCCTCCAATTGACAAAGATAGTTTTGCTTGGCTTTTTCTTTGAATTAGACATCAAAAGCAATATCTAAATAATTTCAATTTGACGTTATATACTTACATACATGCAGTATTACTCGTCCATCACTGTAGAGCTAAGGATCTGTTGTTGAAGAAATGGACAGTCAGTGACTGAAAACTTGATACTGTAAACCAACTTTTATTTGCGTGTGAGAAATTTTCGCGAGGTTCCTCATCGGGAATATTTCTCGCCGCAAACTGGTACTTAAAGTCTCTGTGTTTATTAACATCAGATTCAAAAAGGCTTGATCATGAAAATTACTAGTAGCAACTAATTAACCCCTGATAAATTGCGAAATAAAGTCGTCACAAATAAAAGTTGGTTTACTGTACATGTACTAAATTGCAGCCTCTTGACCTAATGATTTACCGATACTAAAGTTCATTTGAGGATTATTTCATAGATATATTGGTTGGACAACCGAAGTGTAAATTTTAAAGAGACCTTGACCTTTTCATATTTTTTTTCCCTCTACATTGTAAGCAATGACAGTTCTAAAGGGGATAGGAAAAAACACAATAGTGCTTTGTCAAGTTATCACGAGTTCAAATCTCACTGTGTGAATTATAATTTTGCAGTATAATCATAGAATCTGCATCTTATTCAACATCGCAAACCACAGCCAATTGACCAATGCAAGTAAAGCATACTCAGAAAATGAACTTTGACATGACCTTTCAATACCCAATCACAGTACTTTATGAATTTATGCATTAGCAACCATGGGAAGAAGAGAGCTACAGCTGTATAAGCGGACTCCGAACCATGGCTTGAGATGATGGGGTGCACTGTTTATCTACCAGTGTGTTACTTGATAACCTGACAGTCATACATGCACCTTCATTAAATATACTCTTCTTATTATGGCCTTCTTTACTTTAAATTACTATATTTATGCACCAGATCTGTCTGTCTGTTTGTTTGACTGTCTGTTGTCAACTTTAACCTTTACCATAACATTTGAACCATGAGAGATAGAGACTTCGTATTTGGTATGCATACTCCACTAATTAAGTTCTTTCAAATGACTTCAAGGTCAATGACCTTGTTACCTTGACTTGTGACATATATGCTAAAAATAGCTTTTTCAAACTATAGCCATAACTTTTGAACCATAGGAGATAGAAACCTCATATTTGGTATGCATACTCCACTAATTAAGATCTTTCAAATGATAACAAGGTCAATGAGCATGTGACCATGACCTATATGCTAAAATTAATAACTTTTTCAAACTTTGCCGCCGCCGGGCACATAGTATTTCAGAAACACATCTTGTTTCAAGACTATTTTTCTACAATTGTGGGATCATATGCAAGAAGTTTGAATCACAAAATAATCTGTTTGTTCAAAGCAGGTGTGTTTAACATGTTAGTTCCCCATCTTGATCATCATCGAATTTTCAACTGAAAGAAGAATGTGTTAAACAGGGACGTAACAGAACACTAGACATTCTAGTTATGTCAGAGATAAAACCTGCCCCCTGATCTTCTATTGTCATCTTGTTTCTTGAGTCCCCATTGATTTTAAGGGAATCATCCCTGTGTGACACTGAACTGCTTAATTATTTTCATTTTTGAGACTCACGAGATCAACACCTTAAATTAACTATCTACCACTCACCTTATTTATAAAGTGATTGAAAATGCTTCTTTTTGACCCTTAAGCCTCCACTGATCCCCACTAGGCTATATTGTTATCAATTTGCTCATGTCTGGTAACATTATATACTAGGGCGCCCTCCCTTAAGGTGTTCTGAACAGTTTAAGAGCAAAATATACCTTGTGATAGGCATTTTAACAAAATACTTTTTTTTTACTCTTGCTACACGGTACATCTCCAAAGTTGGCCTCATCTGTTTTTATCATGTCAACTACCGGGCAATATATCTTTTCCTAGGGTCATTTCATAAAGAACTTTTTCGTCTTACTCTTACCGGAAATTTATTGCTCTCTATCGATCAAGAGGAAATGAAGGAATAGTTATTATTTGGTTTCAAAACCGATACATGTACATGTATAATTTTTTTTGCAAATCTTGATAGATGCTCCTCTTCCTTAACCCTTTTAATCATGTCAATAAGTGTTCCTTCCACAGGCATTTAAACAAAATACCCTTCCATCTGTATTAATCATTATCAATAAGAGTAGCTCTTAATCCTGTCTCAGTAGATAAAAATCCATAGTTCGTAATCCTGTCTTTGTAGATAAAACTCCATACCTCTTGATCCTGTCGCTGTAGATAAATCTCCATAGCTCCTAATCCTGTCTCAGTAGCTAAAACTCTGAAGCACAAACTCTGTAGCTGCAAAATTTGTATTGTTTAATGGACTATTGACCTTAAATAATGTTCATGAACTCCCCATATTTCATTCAATCAATCAATTTTAATTGTTGCTCGTATTTCCACCTGTCATTTTCATTTCCTGTCTTCTCAAGAGTGAATTTCCTAATACCTCTGCTGTCCAATCAGCCCTCCTTCTGTAGCAGTTCATGAGAGCTTTACACCCTCCATGATACTTGTGATAACTCATTGTACATCTCCATCAAAAGCACATAAACCATGTCAAATATGCGGCACACGGCGCGTGTGACAAGCCAACAGGGGATGCTTACTCCTCCATGAATTCTGATCCCACCTGTGATGTTTTAGAAGTATGTCTGCTCTGCTCCTGATTTGTCTTGATTCAACTCTTTAGCTTCAATGCTGTTCGTTATCTCTATATATTTCTCTTTTTGGTATTTTTTGTAATTTTTATATTTTTTTTTGGTTTTTATGTATTTTTATATTTTTTTTTTTTTTGGTTTTTATGTATT